>NC_060130.1:380497101-380800132 GCF_021461395.2 Schistocerca americana | reverse complement strand
TAAGCCCTGCCGCATAACGCGCAACCCATAATCCAATACAGACCGAATCATGCCGTAGTAAAGGGTGAATAGAACTGTAACATCAGCTCCACAACATACACGGATACCGCTCGACCGACCTTGGAAATAAAATATTCCATAGGGCTTGCCCACGTCAGTCTGCTCTTGACAAAGAGTCTAAGCCATATGACTGAGCTCCTTACTGGAATAGTAAAAGGCCCTAATATTATCTCAGGCGTTGTTGTCAACCATCGTGCGGTGTAGAGACAACCGTCGAAGATTTGGTATTTGCCGGGTTCAGTCCAGATATGCACGTCCACAAGTACAATACGTCTCCCGGTCGATCCAACCACCTTAGCGTTAACTTCACGCTAAGAGAAAACGTATACATACAAATATAATCGGCATACGTTAGGGGTTTTACTGAAGGATCAAAGATTACGCCAAGGTCTCATGAGTACGCTGCATAAAGAACAGGTCTTAAGATGGAGCCTTGTGGTAGTGCTCTGTAGACGAGACGCGGTCCATGCAAGGTATTGTCCTGTTGTCTGACGCAGATAATACGTTTCGTAGGAGAATGCAAAGGTTGCGGGTAATGAGGTCTGTCACACACATCGACTGGAGCTTCCATATGAGGATGTTAACTTCGCCATTCTCATACGCACCATAAACATCGAAAAACAGTGTTGTCGAGTAACCATTGGAAGAAAAAGTACGTTCTATGTCCGTAGTTAAGAGACTTCGGCTGTCTATTGTGCCTTTTCCTTTTCGAAACCCGTATTGAGACACTTATTCGACCCCTGATGACGTACGCAGCCCCTGTCTGGGGATACGCTACGCCCACACGCCTGGGCCGTCTGCAGATCATACAAAACAAAGTACTCAAAATCATAAGCAATGCTCCACCATACACACGCATCGCGGACCTTCACCGGGAATACCGACTTGAGACTCTCATGGAGGTTATCCACACACTCACCACAAGAATATACAGAAACTCCAGACATTCGCAGAACCCGTTTGTTCAGAATCTGGGGAACTACGACCACAACCGTAGATTGAAACATAAAAGACCAAAACACATACTTGTTAGGACCTAACATCTATGGCCAAGTTCACGCAAACACAACGGTACAGGTGAGCCCCTGTTAATCAGCCACCATTACTGGATATCCAGTTGGAACGCACTTGCCGAATAACTGGCACCACGCAGGGAAGCCGTACCGTACACTACATGCAGACAAGCACCACCCCCCCAACCCCCTCCCCGCCCCCCCCCCCCCCCCCCCCACACACACACACCCGGTGAGACGATCTATGGCCGATCTCCCACTAATATATGACGATCCTAAGTGTTCCAGGAATGCAGCAGCTGCGGCAAACTCGGATACATCGCCATCGCCTGCCACGGTAATGATGCATGATACCCATACTAACAAACCCAACCTTGCATGAACTATCGCAGCTAGTAAGCCACTACTGCTCTTACTACCCATCCCACTGTCGCAGAGGTTTTTTTTTTTTTTCACGGCACGAGCCTTGGCACTTTTTTCCCTTTTCTCTTCAAATTGGTACCCTCATTCACGTTTCGTCCACTATCTATCATCTGATGGACCGTGTTAATGCGTAGTCTTACCCAGACGCACGGATAACCTCACAGCCCAGCATCCTGTGATCCACCTATTAGATAACTAACATGTTGACGGAGGTGCCAGTAGAACTTTTGGTTTGGTCACCACGTTGATGCGGGCGTGGAGGTGCCCCATCTCTACCGTATTGAGAGCGAGGCAGAAGTGAGTACCTGTCAAACCAGTATTCCAGTCGGCTCTTCATGATTCTGTCTAACGTCTTGAACACGCAAGAAGAGCGATTATGGGATGGTATGAACTGCCCAAATGGGGCCGTTGCCAGGTTTGAGTATGGGAACAATTAGTCAAGTTCAAATGGTTCTGAGCACTATGGGATTTAACATCTGAGGTCATCAGTCCCCTAGACTTAGAACTACTTAAACCTAACTAACCTAAGGACATCACACACATCCATGCCCGAGGCAGGATTCGAACCTGCGACCGTTGCAACAGCGCGGTTCTGGACTGAAGCTTCTAGAACCGCTCGGCCACAGTGGCCGGCTAATTAGTTAAGTGCGCCATCGTTAGGGAAGTTGCCTAGTTCCCATAAACGACCCTATGTGTCGAGCAATATGTATTAGGCTTCATCCGGAAAAAATGGTCATCATTCTGTAAAGGATGTCGTCATACTCTGGAGCAGCATCGCTAGTACGTTTTAAGACACTCCGCAGTTCTGAGAATTGAACGGGTGTAAGTACAGACCGTGTCGATTCCATGGACGAAGGAGAAGCAGCATCCGAGGTTAGCAGTGATTTAGGGATGACCGATGGGGATGCGGCGATTTGTGTGAAGTCATCCAGCCAGCCATGTAAACCTTTACCCAATGGGGACCTGTTTCGGAATTTGCGCATGGTGAACCAAACCAATGACAACTGAGTTTCTCTGGTGAGCGTCTCCCAAACTTATTTCCAGGACTGTTTCCTCCGCTGCTTCAAAAGAAAAAAAAGTTCGGTGGCGGCGGTAACCTGTTTTTATGTGAGGAAATTCGCCGAGGTGCGTTCTCCTTTACCGATGCCATAGCTTTCGTTTAGCAACTTGTCTTGAGCAGTACTGAACCCACCATGGAACTCAAAGACCTTGGGCCTATGGATCTGTGTGATTTGCCATTTGGAAAGTACGACCGCCACGTTTATTAGGGAAATGAACAGATTGTAACATTCGTGAGCTGGCGCTTGCAATTAACCTGCGTGGAGATTTTCACTTGATATATGATTTATACGTTTGTCAGTCCCCTTTGCGCATGTTCCATCTCCATGACGGCAACTATGGACCTGGATCACTCTCATTTATCATAGTTATGCCAATGGTAAAATGAGCAGATCCCAGCAGGTAGGGGCAGACCTACCACTTAAATTCTTGGAAGATATTCGGAGAACACAAGGTGATCTCTATTGCAGATGAGCGTTTCCCAGGCGCCGGGATGAGAGTTGGGCAACCATTCTTCAGAATAAATAAAATGAATTCATCATCGATGTCAAAAACAGCTGATCCATGTCTATCGTTCATCTCGCATCCCCAGGTGACATGGTATGCACTGAAGTCTGCACAGAACAGGAAAGAGGGGAGGGGTCGACCTGATCGACCAAAGTATGCCACATGTCAATTTCGATTTTGGTTCTTAAAGACAGTATAGAGTCTCCATGGAGAGATCTTAAGTCTAGAAACGAGTGTGCACCGCTAAAGCCTGAAAGCTTCTTACGTCTGTGCGGTCGACACATCTAGCAGAAGCAGGAACTGAGGAGCTAACGAACAATCCAACACCGTCTTTTTCATGGTGTCTGTCTTCCCGAAAAATGTGGAAGCTTGGGAACGACAACAATGAATGTGGTTTAAACAAAGTTTATGAGATAGCTACAATATCTATGTTTTGTAAAAGTAATTCTCTTTTTGCACGGTTTTCGGTGTTGGAAATGACCGACCTGGCCTTCCATTTTAGGATTTCAATCGCCATTTTGCTGAGTTAGAGTTTCTAGTAAAATCTAGCTTATCGTTGTTGATTTTCCCGGGTGTTGTGGTGCCGTTTGCATTTTGTGAATTACCTGCATGACCATATTAAAAAGTTTGTCTCACGATGTGAGTGACCCCGTCCTAACCACCGTCTGCTTCACGCCTGCTGTGCAGCGAGTTACCTTAATTTAAGTATTAACTGTATTTTTCTGACTTGTCACTTCTTCTTCCGTGTGTTTTTGCTTTTAGGAAGCTTTAATTGTCGAGTGCTATTAATAGTGTTCCATAGATTTCGTGTTTGTTTTGAATACAGTCAGAGTACCTTAATTTAAGTATTGACTGTATATTTCTTACTTGTCACTTCTTCTTCCGTGTGTTTTTGCTTTTAGGAAGCTTTAATTGACGAGTGCTATTAATAGTGTTCCATAGATTTCGTGTTTGTTTTGAATACAGTCAGAGAGAGTCCCTTTAGTCAGCCATAGTGCCAGTAGAGTCAGTGTCGTCCTAACCGCCGTCTGCTTCACGTCTGCTGTGCAGCGAGCTACCTTAATTTAAGTATTAACTGTATTTTTCTTACTTGTCACTTCTTCTTCCGTGTGTTTTTGCTTTTAGGAAGCTTTAATTGTCGAGTGCTATTAATAGTGTTCCATAGAATTCGTGTTTGTTTTGAATACAGTCAGAGAGAGTCCCTTTAGTCAGCCATAGTGCCAGTAGTGCTAGAGTTTGTTTTCAATACAGTTCAGAGACAGGTAATGCTATTGTCATTGTTTTCTACAAGAAGTGGCTAGCAATCACAGTTTAGTCAATAATCAGCCGCCTTTAGTGAATTAGCAGTCTAGTTAAAAGTTGATTAACTCTCTTCAGTAAATTGATTCCTTAGGATTGATAGGATGTGTGACTGCTGTGTATGGACGCAGGAGGAGCTGGCCACTGTTTGCGAACAGCTCAACGTACTGATGGCCGCGGTCGGCCGTCTTCAGGCTGCTGCCTCGGAGTGTAGCGGCAGTGGGGAGTCTGGTGCCTCGCATGATACACCCCAGGTGTTACATGCTTCACCTACTGTCCCTGCTGTCGAGACATCTTCGCGGGTACCGGGCGCGGTTGGGCCACCCTCTCCCCAAGGGGAGTGGTGGGTTCAGCGGCGTTCGCGGCACACGAGGCGGAGGGTAAATGTGGAGGCTGGCCGTGTGGCATCGCCCGCTCTGCCTGAGAGTGGACATGTGGCTGCTCCTTCAGCAAGGTCCGAGCAGGCACACGGGGGGAGGGGTTTATTAGTTATTGGGAGCTACAACGTTAGGCGGGTGATGGAGCCCCTTAGGGAAATAGCGGAAAGGTCGGGGAAGAAGGCCAGTGTTCACTCTGTCTGCTTGCCGGGGGGGTCTCATTCGAGATGTGGAGGAGGCCCTACCGGCGGCGATAGAGAGCACTGGGTGCACCCGACTGCAAATTGTTGCTCATGTCGGCATCAATGACTCCTGCCGTCTGGGTTCAGAGGTCATCCTCAGTTCGTACTGGCGGTTGGCGGAATTGGTGAAGGCGGAAAGCCTCGCTCGCGGTGTGGAGTCAGAGCTAACTATTTGTAGTATTGTTCCCAGAACCGATCCCGGTCCTCTGGTTTAGAGCCGAGTGGAAGGCTTAAACCAGAGGCTCAGACCATTCTGCGGAGATCTGGGGTGCAAATTTCTCGACCTCCGCTATCGGGTGGAGAAATGTAGGGTCCCCCTGAATAAGAAAAGCGTGCACTACACGCCGGAAGCGGCTACAAGGGTAGCGGAATACGTGTGGGGTGCACATGGGGGTTTTTTAGGTTAGAGAATTCCCTCCCTAGGCCCGACAAGACGCCTCCTGAGGCGCGGCAAGGTAGGAGTAGGCAAAATGCAACAGGGAATAACAATATTAATGTGCTAATAGTAAACTGCAGGAGCGTCTACAGAAAGGTCCCAGAACTGCTCTCATTAATAAACGGTCACAACGCCCATATAGTACTAGGGACAGAAAGTTGGCTGAAATCAGACGTAAACAGTAATGAAATCCTAAACTCAGATTGGAATGTATACCCCAGAGACAGGCTGGACAGTGAAGGGGGAGGCGTGTTTATAGCGATAAGAGGTGCAATAGTATCGAAGGAAATTGACGGAGATCCGAAATGTGAAATGATTTGGGTGAAGGTCACGGTTAAAGCAGGCTCAGACATGGTAATCGTATGTCTCTATAGGCCCCCAGGCTCAGCAGCTGTTGTGGCGGAGGACCTGAAGGATAATTTGGAAAATATTTCGAGTAGATTTCCCCACCATGTTATAGTTCTGGGTGGAGATTTTAATTTGCCGGATATAGATTGGGAGACTCAAACGTTCATAACGGGTGGCAGGGACAAAGAATCCAGTGAAATTTTTTCAAGTGCTTTCTCTGAAAACTACCTTGAGCATTTAAGCAGAGAACCGACTCGTGACGATAACATATTAGACCTTCTGGTGACAAACAGACCCGAACTATTTGAACCAGTTAACGCAGAACAGGGAATTAGCGATCATAAAGCGGTTACTGCATCGATGATTTCAGCCGTAAATAGAAATATTAAAAAAGGTAGGAAGATTTTTCTGTTTAGCAAAAAAAATGGTTCAAATGGCTCTGAGCACTATGGGACTCAACTGCTGTGGTCATAAGTCCCCTAGAACTTAGAACTACTTAAACCTAACTAACCTAAGGACATCACACACATCCATGCCCGAAACAGGATTCGAACCTGCGACCGTAGTGGTTCTCTGTTTAGCAAAAGTGACAAAAAGTAGATTATAGAGTACCTGACGGCTTAACACAAATGTTTTGTCTCAACTACAGATAGTGTTGATGATCAGTGGACAAAGTTCAAAACCATCGTACAATATGGGTTGGATGAGTATGTGCCAAGCAAGATCGTAAGAGATGGAAAAGAGCCACCGTGGTACAACACACGAGTTAGAAAACCGCTGCGGAAGCAAAGGGAACTTCACAGCAAACATAAACATACCCAAAGCCTTGCAGACAAACAAAAATTGCGCGAAGCGAAATGTAGTGTGAGGAGGGCTATGCGAGAGGCGTTCAATGAATTCGAAAGTAAAGTTCTATGTACTGACTTGGCAGAAAATTCTAAGAAATTTTGGTCTTATGTCAAAGCGGTAGGTGGATCAAAACAAAATGTCCAGACACTCTCTGACCAAAACCGTACTGAAACAGAGGATGACAGACTAAAGGCCGAAATACTAAATGTCTTTTTCCAAAGCTGTTTCACAGAGGAGGACTGCACTGTAGTTCCTTCTCTAGATTGTCGCACAGATGACAAAATGGTAGATATCGAAATAGACGACAGAGGGATAGAGAAACAATTAAAGTCGCTCATAAGAGGAAAGGCCGTTGGACCTGATGGGATACCAGTTCAATTTTACACAGAGCACGTGAAGGAACTTGCCCCCCTTCTTACAGTGGTTTACCGTAGGTCTCTAGAAGAGCGTAGCGTTCCAAAGGATTGGAAAAGGGCCCAGGTCATCCCCGTTTTCAAGAAGGGACGTCGAACAGATGTGCCGAACTATAGACCTATATCTGTAACGTCGATCAGTTGTAGAATTTTGGAACACGTATTATGTTCGAGTATAATGACTTTTCTGGAGACTAGAAATCTACTCTGTAGGAATCAGCATGGGTTTCGAAAAAGACGGTCGTGTGAAACCCAGCTCGCGCTATTCGTCCACGAGACTCAGAGGGCCATAGACACGGGTTCACAGATAGATGCCGTGTTTCTTGACTTCCGCAAGGCGTTCGATACAGTTCCCCACAGTAGTTTAATGAACAAAGTAAGAGCATATGGACTATCAGACCAATTGTGTGATTGGATTGAGGAGTTCCTAGATAACAGAACGCAGCATGTCATTCTCAATGGAGAGAAGTCTTCCGAAGTAAGAGTGATTTCAGGTGTGCCGCAGGGGAGTGTCATAGGACCGTTGCTATTCACAATATACATAAATAACCTTGTGGATGACGTCGGAAGTTCACTGAGGCTTTTTGCAGATGATGCTGTGGAGTATCGAGAGGTTGTAGCAATGGAAAATTGTACTGAAATGCAGGAGGATCTGCAGCGAATTGACGCATGGTGCAGGGAATGGCAATTGAATCTCAATGTAGACAAGTGTAACGTGCTGCGAATACATAGAAAGGTAGAACCCTTATCATTTAGCTACAAAATAGCAGGTCAGCAACTGGAAGCAGTTAATTCCATAAATTATCTGGGAGTACGCATTAGGAGGTATTTAAAATGGAATGATCATATAAAGTTGATCGTCGGTAAAGCGGATGCCAGACTGAGATTCATTGGAAGAATCCTAAGGAAAGCCGGCCGTTGTGGCCGAGCGGTCCTAGGCGCTACAGTCTGGAACCGCGCGACCGCTACGGTCGCAGTTTCGAGTCCTGCCTCGGGCATGGATGTGTGTAATGTCCTTAGGTTAGTTAGGTTTAAGTAGTTCTAAGATCTAGGGGACTGATGACCTCAGAAGTTTAGTCCCATAGTGCTCAGAGCCATTTGAACCATTCCTAAGGAAATGCAATCCGAAAACAAAGGTAGTAGGTTACAGTACGCTTGTTCGCCCACTGCTTGAATACTGCTCAGCAGTGTGGGATCCGTACCAGATAGGGTTGATAGAAGAGATAGAGAAGTTCCAACGGAGAGCAGCGCGCTTCGTTACAGGATCATTTAGTAATCGCGAAAGCGTTACGGAGATGATAGATAAACTCCAGTGGAAGACTCTGCAGGAGAGACGCTCAGTAGCTCGGTACGGGCTTTTGTTAAAGTTTCGAGAACATACCTTCATCGAAGAGTCAAGCAGTATATTGCTCCCTCCTACGTATATCTCGCGAAGAGACAATGAGGATAAAATCAGAGAGATTAGAGCCCACACAGAAGCATACCGACAATCCTTCTTTCCACGAACAATACGAGACTCAAATAGAAGGGAGAACCGATAGAGATACTCGGGGTACCCTCCGCCCCACACCGTCAGGTGGCTTGCGGAGTATGGATGTAGATGTAGATGATCGTCTTTCTTCCATATCCGGCGTGGAACTTGCGTTACGAAAGTTGTTCGGCGATATGAAGGTGTGGTGTTGTGGTGGGTACAGATTGCAGCGAATCGGTCCCAGTGGTAGGGTGTTCGAGTGTAGAGGTGGTGGTGGCGTCCGTTGTGTTGTGCGCGCAGGGCGCGCGGCCTGGCGCCGCTGCTTTGTGACTGTATACGTGTCTTCTCTGTGCGGCCTAGCCGGCAGAGCTGGGAAGGCTCGCTCATCCCGTAGGAGTGGGGGAGGCTGTACTGTCCTGGCATACGGCCTATGTGAGATAGAGGTCTCGCCTACCACGAATGTGACGCCTCACCTAGAAGCGACTTCCTTAATGTACCTCTAGTGCGCGTACTCTGGGCACTCCCTGTTTACCGTCTCGTGCGCCTGGTTGCAATTTACACACCGCGCCAGAGAGGAGGGGTGGTCGCCTCTCAAGTAGTTCCCACCACGGTTGGCGCATCTTGTGGCTGAGTGACACTGGCTGCTTACATGGTTAAATCTTAGACAGTTAGAACATTGCCGCACAGAAGGGATAAACTTATTTACCGAGCAACGCATCCGATAAATTGTAGCAGTCTGGGAGTACCTGCGAGGCAAACTGAACCACATACGTGCCAAATGGTGCGGTAGTGGCAATTCCGTCCTTCATCACCTTTTTGGACATGCACCTCTCATGCAAGAAAGTGTAGGTGAAACTGTCGCATACAAGAGCTGCACCGCATTTAAGCTAGTGTCAGCTTTTCTGGTTACACCCTGGCACGTAATGACGTGACTTTGTATATAGGCCTCCAGTTGGTGAACTGAAAATACAGGGGATTCTACCAGTAACTTACCTGCTCTGGGACAATTAAGTTAAATTATGTTTCTGTTTCGTCCTACTCATAAGATATTCGTAATGTCTTGCCTGCACTGTGAATTCGTTGTGTACACAAGCTTTCCAGTTGCCATAGGATGTTGCCTACTAACGTTTCATGCACGTCCTTCCGCATACGTACTGAAAGGGCTATTGTTACTATCAAGATAGCGGTTACTTTTTTTCGTGCATAAGCTGATCGATCGGAGGGAATGGCATTGTCAGTATCACGAGTTGGTGCAACGCTGAAGGCGCTGGGCAAGTGCAGATTGAGGGATGGGCAAAGTCTTATCCACGCACTGCTGCGACAGTCTGACTACTTCCATCGATGGGTTGTCGCACTGCTCCACGGCGAGTGCTGCTCATTCGTCTCTCTTCTGTACTTCCTCATGCTCCAACATCCGCTTCTATACGGCACCCGAAGCACCGGTGCCGTCTGAGTTTATGGTGTTTTGGCTGGGAAAATCATTGAGAACTTCTAATTGCCTCCACGACCGCTGAGTGTGTTGCTGCCGGTCTGTTGTCGATTGACGCACGGCTACCACCAAAGCGGCCATGTAGCTGCCCTCCCCGGAGAGCATACTGAAAAAAGTTTGTGTGGCTATTGTGCTAACTATTGCACGTTATCAGCGTGGCAGCGCGGGGTAGTCACGTGGTCTATGAAGTTATGTCACGGTTCACGTGGCTTCCCCCGTCGGAGGTTCGACCCCTCCATCGGGCATGAGTGTGTGTGTTGTTCTTAGTGTATGTTAGTTTACGTTAGATGAAGTAGTGTGTTAGCTTAGAGACCGATGACCTCAGCAGTTCGGTCCCATAAGATCTTACCACAAATTTCTAATTTCCTATCATTGTGTCTCCTCACACACGTAACACAAACGCAAGCGATCGAGTGGCACTTGGCTCGAAAACTGAAGTAAAGAGCTCTCCGCGACTACAAGGAAGTTAATGCTTCGGAGTCTCAAATGGCTCTGATCACTATGCGACTTAATTTCTAAGGTCATCAGTCGCGTAGAACTTAGAACTAATTAAACCTAACTAACCTAAGGACATCACACACATCCATGCCCGAGGCAGGATTCGAACCTGCGACCGTAGCGGTCGTTAGGTTTCAGACTGTAGCGCCTAGAACCGCACGGCCACTCCGGCCGGCTTCGGAGTCTCGGCGCAGAATTACACCTCCTGTCTTATTCAAAACAATTCCAGGAGCCATCACAACCTTTTTCACCATACTAAATCAACACGGTGGTTGTAGTCAATTAATTCACTGTAGACACAGTTTGTTCTTATGCTCACTGAAAGGGGAAAATTGTTATTTTCTTCACATTCTTGCGGAGAACGACATATTTTGAGATGTGGGAACAAGGAATGCAGATTTATCTCATCTTAAATAGGTCTTAATTTGCTAGTGACCACCGTTAATGGAAAATATTTAGTAGGTATACAAATTTCCAGTATCAAAATCGTTCCTTTTGCGACAGACTCCTCTTATGACGTCCTGCTGCAAGTAAGTCAGTCTCTAGTTTTAGTAAGTCTCTAGTTTATTAATGCGTAAACAAATTTTCTCCCACTGGCAACTGATGTTTGTTGTTACAGGAAGGGCCTCCTGCACAAGAACTACTGTTACAAAAATTTCCATGTCATGGATACACACTTAGCCTTTATGAACGAACTCTACCACAAACGGAACAAACGCTGGAGATAAGGAATAGTAGGGAAATTACCAAGTAGATTGTCGGCATTGATGAGTTTTAGTTCAACTTTTTGTGGACACTGCAATAAACATCACTTCCTGTAGTAGTTAGCTGAGATTCGATTCTAAGGTGTCTGTAGCATTAAATGAACTATTTGAATTTGTAACTATGGCAGTATTGTGGCTTATATTTGTATTTCTTTGTCAGGAACCGTAAGGTTTCTAAAGTCACTCACTAACTCTGGAGGACTCACACCATGTTTTTTTATTCAAATGAGTCATAGAAACAAGTTGCCATGAGCAGATAATCAGATTCGGAGAAGGCAGAAAACACATGAGATTAGAAATATTTATATTTCTTCTAAGTTGGAGATTGTTACTTACAGGTATGTCTCTTTTTCTAGTAACGTGCACAATATTACTGACATCTTACACATGTTTGTTGTCCGTAGCCGATATGAAAGGTGACGCGAAGACCGTTTTCACGCTTAAAAGGCAAATAATGTCACTTATCCGTAGGAAGAGTATTACAAATACTTTAAATAGTAGCCAGCACCCGCATTAAATGTTGCATGTATCTAATGGCACACGGTATCCACCTTATACAAGTAGTATGGACGTCAACGCGGCTGCTGACACAGTAGTGCAGTTTTTGTTCCCTCCACTTGTGGTTTTTTACCACGTTTTCTGTTATCGATTGAGCTGTTTATCTAATTAATTTTGTCCTGTCAGAACTGACCCACTAACGTCACATTTACGAGGCTACCGAGCCAACTGAGTCGCTGCATTTTCTTCTGTGGTAACAAACCTGACGCCTTCGTTAACAAAAAGACGGTTGCAAAATTTATAAACTGCAACAAAGGACTGATGTTCTTTTCTATAACTCGGACACTCAGTAAAATATTTTTGACTACATCACAAAGTCTGCGGTATTGGGTAGAGCCCGGCAATTCACTGCACTAATTCACAACGTCTATTAAATTTTCAGTGTGAACTTTGTGAAGACTGCGTTACTGTCAGTTATTTCTTATTGGCAGGAGAAAAAAAAATCTCCCACTATAGCTGTGTTCATGGATCAAATAATCGAGTACAGGAAAAACTGCCCACAAACTTCATCCGACACTACAGATCATCCAATATATGCTTGCCGAAAGGTCGTCCGATCAACAAGATGGGCTGAGTTTTTCGCTGACGGCAGTCAGTCACGATACTCAGGTAACAGAACAGGAGTGAATGATTCAATTTTTTAACATAACACACAGAAAAATAATTAAAGTATAACGTAAATTATCTGCTACAGATATTAGCACGTATACAACAAATTTTAAAGAGGAGGCATTAGTATTAAATCTATTGACAATAGGAAGTAACTGAAATAGCTGCTGGTTTAATCGTTGCACCATCCTCAACACTTATAACAGACTCAAATACTTGTTAGAAGTGTGCCTAATGTTAACAAACTGTTTGTATTATCCCCGTAAAGTCCTTGTGTGAATCGTCAGAGGTTTCTGTACTTTTGAAATGTAACTATTAAATGAAGTCCATCAGCTCTTATGACAGCCTATAAAGTCAGCATTAAGCGTAGGTTATCATGTTTTTGAGTCTCCTGAGTCTCTGTAGCGTCGATGGATAAGGGTCAAAAAGATATTTCTTCCTACAGGGGCTCTTAAAATATCACAAAACTTTTTGGTATCATTTAAATCGTCCAGTATATATACAGGGCGCGGAGAAACCATTTTTAAAAACTTCTGGGATAGAGATTGCACAAAATAACTACTTTAGGTGAGAAAATGTTGATCAGAAACGAGTATTTGTTCTATAGAGGCAGCAGTCTGTGCAAGTTGTAATTGTCTTAGAGAAAGACATAATTGTGTGAGTCGCTGAATGTATGTTCTTCTTCAAGCTTATTTTAATTACATTGTTTGAAACCACTTTGGTACAGCCTTCAGCGTTCCATTGTGCCGACATGGGGTATTCAATGCAACATCTTGTAATAAATGTAAGTGCTTTTGCAGCATGCTAGGAACTCAGTGGAACAATGTAAAGCCAGTGCAACTACGTATACAGAATGTCAAGGTGCGACTGTAAACTGCTGCTGTACGTTCCTCACACTGTTTATCTTTAGTTAACTAAGATACAAATTAACATTATAGAAATGTAGAAGCATTGCTGAAAAGACGTTAGGCGACATTTGTGAAATTAAAATTCAGTACAAAAGTTTATTAAATAAACACAAAGCTGACAACTGCCACTGACGAGAGCTGAAATGTAGGCAGAGTGCGCTTATCCTGCCTTTACTTGTAGAAGATCTCTGTCTTCAATATTTCTCAGAAGTGTATTCATTTCTTCTTGTCTCCAATTTGCTGCTGCTGCTACTGCTGTTACGGGCCTTTGAGCCACTGCTTTCACATGTCATAAAAGAGTGCACACAATAATGCGCTGCAACACAGAAAAAGAACTTCGCACAGAACGCACGCAACAATGATTTGTACCTTGCGATTCACTTTCACCTCTGTAGATACATTGCTTGGCAATACGCGTTTGGCATCGCTGTGTTCACCATTTCTGTGTAAACGGTAGATGATATTCGGTGTTTAAAGAAGAGCGACATACATTTATAGCGTAGTATCTACATACTAACGTCGTGGAACGACAAGCGTACTGCGTACATGACCGTCGTTAGTCACCCTTATTGACATGATGCATGCGTTTTGCATCCAACGGTATTTTATATTGTCTCTTTTTTTTTTAATGAACTCTCGATACTGGAAACTTCGTGTTGGTGTATTACTCTGTATTTCTAAAAATTCTGGAAAATTCACATGAATATTTCTACATATTCCGGAGAAATCATAAACTAGTTCTTTCAGCGTTTCCGTAACTTGTTTAAGAAGTAAACATATTAGAATGCACAAATCTGTCAGTAAAAACATGCATTGCTCTCAGTGTTAGAAAAATTACTTCTTATCGATCTAGGTAACTATCTGCTGAGATGATAGTGCTCTTCGGCCACGAATCCGATTGTAACCGTAAAAGCTCTGCAGTCACAGTTCTCGGATTTATATTCGCCTCCTTTTGGTTCTCGAGAAATAGTTCTACATATTTTTGAAGTTTTAGATCTTGCCAATCACTAATATACGCAAAGGCGACCGTTCAGATTATGTTGTCCAACTAGACCATGTAGCCGCTTTCTGTGAGAAACTTCAAACAGGAAGTTACCCATTAGCGTGGCAGGCCAAGTTACTTTTATTGAGTATTGCACTACATGTCAGAATAACACAAACACATGACATCATTTTTCAACATAGTCACCAAGTCTTTCTAAACAACTGTCGGAACGTTTTAGGCACCATCTGGTCTTCCAGCTTACCTAAGAGATGGAAATCGCATGGTGCAAAATGTGGAGTTCCAAATCAGTGTCACCGTTTCTGTACGGCCTTGGTCGAATTTTTGGCACCATGTCCCAATGGCTGGAGGCAGCACTGCATTTGGTCCATCCACCGCCAGTATTTCGTGGTGAACCCGTGCGCAGATTAGACGTTGCTCAGTAACTGTACTCTTCCGCATACTTCAACGCTGGAATACGTTTCCAGTTACCACAGCTTTTCAGTCGCACGCTCTGATGCTCCCTGTTATCCGTAGCGCAGCAGAAGTCTTTCGTCGGGGAACCCGGAACTTGTACTCTTTTCTGACTGTGCTCCACGTTGGTTGCGCAATGACACTTGCGTGAGGTGACATGTGAACTTACTTTCTGATGTCCCTGCATAATTATAATAATTTAAATAGCAAAATGTGCTCTAAACTCCTGGTAATTTTTACATAAGCTCACCGGACAAAAAGTTAATCACTCCAGTGCGCACGCACAGATGAATCGTTAAGAATTTACGTACGGCTCAGCTATCGAGTCACGTGCTGAAACAGCGTGCGCGCAGCCTCTAGACGAGCGTAAGGCACTAGCGATCAGTGAGTCATTTACGTTTGAAGTGGTCATTGTGTGTAAAAGTGGGTAAATGTTTTCAAGAACACATAGCTGCTTTTAGGCTCAAACACTTCGAGAAATTAGTTATTGCACAACATATGTTGGAAACGAGACATACCATCAACGTTTTAGAAAAAAAATGTGGTAGTACTACAGAATGGAGCCAATGGTAAGACCCTGAACCTGTTCGAACAACTGGAGATATACCTCCATCAAATCAGTAAACCAGAATATATGTTAAATGAATAAACAGATTTCACAAGCAGCAGTTATTAAAGTAATTTTACAGATCTATTCTAAACTTATTCTCTTCATATTTATATTGGTTAACAATTATATCTCTGAAACTATGAACAGATTCATCTTTGACCACACCAAGTACAACGGCAACTGTGAAATGTTTGAACACTTGTATATGCAAATGTACTTCTTGAGTGAAGTTCAAAAATGGCTCCGAGCACTATGGAACTCAACTGCTGAGGTCATTAGTCCCCTAGAACTTAGAACTACTTAAACCTAACGAACCTAAGGACACCACACAACACCCAGTCATCACGAGGCAGAGAAAGGTTCGTTTTTCCAGCAATGTTAGCCGTACGTTAACAGTGATACAAAACAGTATAGATAAGTTTACTGAAGAAGAATCGGTCAATATGCATCACTTCTATGGGTTCACCGAATGCAATGGGAAAACAGCACGACGGTGATACTCCGAGTCATACCCGCAGCGACGTCAACCCCTTAACAGAAATTTTGTATGTGTACAAAGGCGTCCACAAATAACCTGATCCTTTCACGTTATTAAGTTTTGGTGATTGTATATTACAGCCTTTTTCTCTTTTGTGAAAGTATTTTCTCAAAAACAACGATAATTCTCGTAACAAAGCCTGTTAAGTCATTACAACATTATTATTTTGTAACTGGATACCACTGACCACGGTTCTCTATACCCAAATGCTCAGAAAACATCCTTGAACAATCTCTGAAACTTTGCGGGAGGAATCATGGTACACATATGGTACGTAGTTTCTTCTTCTACTCCTTGCGCTACGGGTTCGCTTCCTCTACGTGTGACTTAAAAACATGAAAACAATTGTCCTTGTAACAATAACTCTACATCTGTGCAAACAACTACGAAGTGCATGGCAGAGAGTACTTCCCATTGTAACACTTATTAAGGTTTCTTACTGCTCCATTTAGGTATGGAGCGAGGAAAGAACAATTGCTTAAACGCCTCAGTGAGCGCTGTAATTGGTCTAAACTTGTCCTCTCGATCTCTACGGGACCAATATGTAAGAAGCTGTAGTATACTCCAAAATTCATCATTTAAAGCTGGTTCCAGAAATGTACTAAGTAGGCTTTCTCGTAATAATTTGCCTCCATCTTCAAGCATTTGCCAGTTCAGTTCCATCGGCATCTCCGTGACACTCTATCCTGGTCAAAAAATCTGTGAGCATTACCGCTGCCTTTCTCTTTTTCGTTAAATATCCCCTCTTAGTCCTATCTGGTACGGGTCCCACACACTTCAGAAAATTTCTAAGGTGGGTAGTACGGGTCTTTTGTATTCAGTCTCCAATCTACACTGTCCGCCTGCTTAACTGAGTGCCGGCACGATGGCTTAACATGTCTCTCCTTCTGCAAAAAAAAAAACTAAGTTAATTGAACGACGATGAACTTGAACCAGCGTCGTGGAACGTCCGCCCCGAACAAATAGAACGAATATTCAAGAACAAAATGAGGTCAAGGAAGAAAAAAAAAGTGGTAACGTGCTTGCCTCCCATGCAGCGAGCCCGAGTTCGATTCGCGGACGGGTAGGAGATTTTCTCCGGTCGTGGACTGGGTGGTGTGTTGTCCTCATCATCATTTTATCCTCATCACCGGCGCCCAAGTTGCCCAGTGTGGCGTCGACTGAAATAAAACTTGCACTCGGCTGCCGAACTTCCCAGGATGGGCCCCCGGCCAACAATGCCACACCATCATTTCATTTTATTTTTTTCCTTTCTATACTGATTACATTTCCCTAGTATCCTACTAATGACCCGAAGTCTGACCCCTGCTTTACCTATGACTGAGCCTAAGTGAGTGTTTCATTTCATATCCCTGCGAAGTGTTACACCCATGTACTTTTATGAGTTGACCGATTCCAGTTGTGACTCACTGATATTATAGTCATTGGATACTACGTTATTTTGTGAAGTGCACAATTTTACATTTCTTAGCATTTAAAGCAAGTTGTCAGTCTCTTCACTACTTTGGAATCCAATTAAGGTCCAACTGCATACTTTCGCAGTTCCTTTTGCAGCTAATACCTCATTATAGATAACTGCATCATCTGCGAAAAGTCTCAAGTTATTAAAATATTGTACGAAAGGTTATAACTATACAACAGCTGTCCCAAAACACTTACCTGAAGCATGCTCGAAGCTGCTTCTACAAATATGGACGATATGTGTTGTGTGTCTTATTTGGAAAGAAACTTATTCCGTTCACTCACGGTAGTTGCTGTTAACACAGTAAGGTCTACTTTACTCTTGGTCCTCAAGCTTGCACTCCGTACTGATGTGTCCAGTATTCGGTTGGCTTTTTCAGGAGTCTTAGTTGTACGTTAACAGTTATAAACAACAGTATGGATAGGTTTACTGACGAAGAATCGACCATTATGCGCTAAGTTTATGGGTTCAATGAATGCAATTAAAAACAGCACGATGGCAATATGCTGAGGTGTTCCCATCGTTGCCTGGAGCGTCTCCAGACATATCATACGCCTGGATTCTTACTAAATGGAGTAGAATTGTCTTCAGTGATTCCCCCACAGTGGATACCAACCAAACTGTCGTCCGCCATACTGCCCGATGGTCTGGAATGTACCATTTCTTTTCATAGCAGGTATCCACAGCACCCTTGGGGCACAGCAGTGCTTCGACTAGATTCTGTGCCCCGCTTTGTTGCCCTTCATGATAAGCCATTCTGGGCTTATATTTCAGCAAGATAGTCCACACTTATACAGTGTGAGAATTTCTTCTGCTTGGTTTCGTCCTTACCAAACCCTACTATCGACAACAATGACACCAGATCTCTTCTCAATTGAGAACCATTGGAGCATTATGGGCAGGTACCTCCAATTAATTCGGGATTTTGACAAAGTAAAGCGCCAAAAAAGGACAGGAGGACATCCAACAATACTGTCAATAAATGAGAAGCCGAATAATTTCTTGCATAAGGACCAGAGGTGGACCAGTGCGTTACTGACTTACTCAGCCGGTGAAGCTCTTTCTCTCGAATAAATCATCCAATTTTTCTGAAATTGTTATAATTTGCTCGTCCGCCAATATCTAACGATTTCTGTCCCATTCGGATAATTCCTACGTGGTGCATCGTTTTCTTGTTTTTTTTTTTTTTTTTTTTTTTTTTTTTTTTTTTTTTTTTTTTTTTTTTCTTAGGGTGTATATTCTAAGATTCTACAGCAAATTGATCTCAATGATATTGGCCATTAGTTTCATGGTTCACTTCTGATACACTTCTTGTATCTGCGCTCTCTTTCAACCACTAGGAATCGTTTTTTGTTCAAGGAATCTATGGCAGATTATGGTTAAAAGGGGGCTAAGTCAGACGGAAATATGGTATAGCATTTGATAGGGATTCCAACGTGTGTTGAAACTTTGTTAAATTTTAGCGGTTTGAGCTGTTTCTCAACACCAGTGACACCACCTTGCAGTGATGCGATTATTATGAAGGTGCAGTACTCCTGGTTAAAACTGCATCATTTTCGTTATTGCTAAGTGGAACGTACATGATCATTATAAAATTGTATACTAAGTAAGATACACCAAAAGAACAAAGTACTAATCACAAAAGTTACGTTATAAAATACAAAAAACATTTAAGGAGAATAAGCATAACGATTTTTCATATTAGGACGGAGTATGTATGGTAATGTTGCCGATGACAATGCACGATGCTACTGAAGGGGAGATACTAAATCCGGTTTTCCGAAATTCTTTCGCCAAAGTAGAGAAACTAAATACTCCAGAATTCGAATGCAGAACTGCTGTCGACGGCCGCTGTGGCCGAGCGGTTCTAGGCTCTCCAGACTGGAACCGCGCTGCTGCTAAGGTCGCAGGTTCGAATCCTGCCTCGGGCATGGATGTATGTGATGTCCTTAGGTTCGGTAGGTTTAATTAGATCTAAGTCTAGGGGACTGATGACCTCAGATGTTAAGTCCCATAGTGCTTAGAGCCAATTGCTGCCGACGT
This sequence comes from Schistocerca americana, assembly GCF_021461395.2. Classification (NCBI taxonomy): domain Eukaryota; kingdom Metazoa; phylum Arthropoda; class Insecta; order Orthoptera; family Acrididae; genus Schistocerca; species Schistocerca americana. The sequence goes on along the minus strand of NC_060130.1, from coordinate 380,780,700 downwards.
GAGTAAATTAGTAGTAGACATTCTCAGTATAACGAAACAACTCCAGTCACTTAATAAAGGTCGAAATCGTAACCTAATACGGTTCCGTTGCAGGTGCGCTCGTGTAATACGTTACAGACTCATGTTACTGACATCGATTTTCAGTAGGATTTTGGAAGATAATCATACTGTGTCCGAACATTTTGAATAGCCCCCCCCCTCCCCCCCCCCCCCTGAACCATTGACACATAGTTCTTGTGAAACACAACTAGCTGTTTATTCTCATGAAATAATGAGGGTTATCACCAGGAGATATCAAATTGATTTCATTGTTCTAGAGTTCCTGAAGGCTTTCGATACCGTTCCTCACAAAGGACTTCTAATCAGACTGGATGCCTGTGGAATATCGTCTGAGTTGTGCTATTGAGTAGTTGACTTCCTGTGAGTAAGGTCACAGTTCGTAATAATTGACAGAGAGTCATCGAGTAAAACTGAAGTGACGTCTAGCGTTCCCCAAGGACGTGTTATAGAAGCTCTGCTGTTCCTAATTTATATAAATGATTTAGTAGACAATGTGACCGATCCTCTTAGATTGCATGTAGATGACGCTGTTATATATCGTCTAGTAAACTGATCACAATATCAAAATTAACTGCAAAATTATTTAGACGAAATATCGGTGTGGCGGGAAAAGTGGGAATTCAACCTAGAAAATTAAATATCTGAGGTCGTCCACACGCGTACTAAAACGAATCCACTAAATTTCGGTTACATGGGAAATCTCATATATCCAGAGGCTGTCAGTTCAGCTAAATATCTAGGTATAAGGGTTACGAGCAACTTTGATTGGAACGATCACATTGATAATGTTGTGGGAAACGCAAACCTAACACCAAATTTTACTACGAGAACACTTGGAAGATGTAACGAGTTTTGTAAAGAGACTCCCTACACTACGTTTGTCTACCCTCTCTTAGAGTACTGCTGTCGGGTATGGGTCCCTTACGACATAAGATTGAAGGAGGACGTCAAGAAAGTCTAAAGAAAGGAAGTTCGTTGTATATTATCATGTAACAGGGATGAGAGTGTCACGGATATGATGCGAGAGTTGGAATAGCAATCATTAGAACAAAGGCGCTCGTCGGTGCGTCGAGATCTTTTACGAAATTTCAATTTTCAACATTCCTCACGATTGCGAAAATGTTTTGTTGATGCCCGCGTACATAGGGAGAAATTGTCATCATAATAAAATAAGAGAAATCAGAGGTCGCTCACACCCATGTGTCCTTCCTTCCCGTGTGTTGTTCGAGAGTGGAACAGTGGAGAAATAGTGTGAAAGTGAAACTTACTGGTGGATTAAAACTGTGTGCCGGACCGAGACTCGAACTCGGGACCTTTGCCTTTTGCGAGCAAGTGCTCTACTATCTGAGCTACCCAAGCACACAGCTTGGGTAGCACAAATGGTAGAGCACTTGCTCGCAAAAGGCAAAGGTCCCGAGTTCGAGTCTCGGTCAGGCACACAGTTTTAATCTGCCAGGAAGTTTCTTATCAGCGCACACTCCGCTGCAGAGTGAAAATCTCATTCAGTGTGAAAGTGGTTTGATGAACTCTCTGCCAGGGTCTTAAGTGTGAACTCCAGAGCAGTCATGTAGATGACGGTATAGGTATGCATCACAAAAGAAGGAAAAGTAGGATATAAACGTTAAAACTAGTAGAACCAGTGCGGTATGCGTACTTAAAATAGAATATCGTAGTGCGTTACCTGGACAATTGGTGACGCGCTTGCTCTTCTTCGGCAGTAGTGCAGTTTGTTCATGTTGGTCATTTGCATGTCGAAGCGCCTCGTTCATGGCCGCACAGCACTTCACTAGGCCGGAGGTACTGTTCGAGTGAAGACAAGGGGAGCAGGTAGCCAGTGACTTAGTGAGCAGGTCAATATAAAATAGGTGCAAATTTCACAGATATCTGGTTGGGTGCAAATTTAAATACTGGGTGCAGTTTTCATATATCCGACGCTTCTGAAGTATTGGGTATTCTTCGTGTTTTACTGTTCCTATTAATAAATATCGACAAAACGAACATCGTATTTGGGACCTCTGCATCGAATGCGCACGTAAAGTCTCGCTATAAAAATCATTTTGTTTTAAACATTCGGTCGACACTGTCGCCTGAAGGACGTAATGTGCAAGCGAGCTAAACTACAGCACTTGCGCAAGATTTTGAATATCCTCTTGGCCCTTACGCTAGTCGGTCTTAACTATTTGAGGTTAATTTAGAAGTTTATTTCATTTCTCGCTAAAATTGTCTTTGGATATTATATAAACTTGATTCTTTCACTTAAAAACTGTAAAAATTGACGTTTGTATAAATTTTACCTCAAAATTTTGTGAATTTTAACTGATTAAAATTAACACTTAAATCGTGTTATTTCCCCGTCCTTACTACGATACTGTTTTGTTTGTGAGGGTTTAGTTTCGGTCGAATTTTAAACGTAATTACTTTTTTCGACATCTATTGCAAAGATGATTTTCATCACATAATGCTCACGTGAAAGTTGAAATTATTATTGTTAACGAAGTGAAACATTTCAAAAATCGGACCGACTGAGCCGTTGGAGTTTAGTGGGTGAAACGATCATCAAAATCTCGCGCGGCCCACATCCGCTGTAGCTTAGGTCGCTTTTTTAGGGCAATTTGAGGTTGTTTTCCAGTTTGATAGGCATCAAATGTACTTTGTCACATGGTTCGTCTCGACTTCCCCCACACCACTGTAGTAGTTGTACGTAGTTGTCATTTACACTCAGCAGAGTATTCATACGTTAATTCTGTTCTGAATTTCATTGGCGTTCTGAAAATAGACCTCCACAAAGTTTTTTTCAGGTAAAGTTTTCATATAATCACTGATTTAAGATTATAAGCCTAAAAGTTCTTCTACAGTTAATTCTAGGATTTTTTGGCCGTTAGCACGATTTTCGCCTTTATCATTGCGTATGGCAGGGCGAAAAAGTCAATCTTCGCAGTGGTTCGAATTCCAAATTAACCTTTAAGCTATCTCTAAATTACTGGATACGTAGATCTGACTTCAGAAGTTAGCAAACCGAACGACTATTCTTAAAACCCTGCTATATTCAAATGAATCTTCTGTGTGATTACGGCTTTATTTTATCATCTATTCAGTGTTACGTGAATCGTCAGCACCGTTGAAGCAAAACCTAATAAGTCCTAACTTTTTGCGTAACTCGTGTCGAGACATTTATCACTACTAAACCGTAATCTTTTAACATTTCTGAAAATTAACTTTTATTTAAATGTTTTCTAAATTGTCTTGAAAAATTATGAATTTGAGAGCTGCGGTTTTGAGTGATCAGTAATTCTTTACTAGAATTTTAGCGTCAGTGTCATCGTTGTTAAAACCAAGCAGTTTACAAATCGTAATATCGGGGAACCATGTCTGTGACGTGAAGGAGGATCGTATGAGTGAAAACACATTTTCCGCAATTAAAATACATATCTACATTCCACAGTCCACAATGTGAGCAGTATAAGTGGTGTAACCGGATATTTTTCTTTCCTGTCTATTTCATTCGCGGAATGTGCAGAGAAGGAAATATTGTCGATACTACTCCTTATATGTCCGAATTTGTTTTATTAGAGTTCTTTGAGTATTCATGCGACTGCCCTACGATGAATAATGTCGCTTTTGTAGTCCAATTGAGATTCTTTCCCGGGTTTGATAGACACAAGCGTCCTGTATCAAACTGTTTGTCTGGACTTTCTCTGCACCACTGCGGTACGTTGTAAGCAGTTATTGTTTACTATCGTTATTGTATATTACAGTAAAGCCAGTAATACTTCACTAACACCAATATACTATTACAGCGCTTCTTATTGGTTTAAATGACCGTTGGATCCGAATGACACGTCTCTGACAATTGCAACGTGCGTTTAATACGGGGTGTTCCAAAAGTCTCTCCGCAGTGACGTATGATTGTTAGCCGCCCGTGCCGTATGCCGCAGTGAATATACCGAAATGAAACACAGCGAAATACAAGTTATTAATTTATAGAATATTCATTTATACTTAAAATTTTTCGCATAATGGAATGTTGGTAGAGTCCACTAGAAGGGAAGTAACCCAGGCAGGCGAACAATGATACGGCACGCGCGGCTAACAATCATACGGCACTGCGGAGAGACTTTTTGAACACTCCGTATGATCGGTGACAAGCTGAATAGAATGGCATTGCAAATTTTTGTTGGGGGTTAACGTCTCGTTGACAGTGGTTATGAGAGATCGTTCACTATATAGAAACAGTCGTGATTTCCTCCGCACAAGCCGAATACTTTGTCCGAAGTAGACATCGATCAGTTAGATACTGCGAGATGCGGAGAGGCTTACTGTCAGAATTCTTAGAACCCACTTTTCATTAAGACTCTCTGAGTTGACAAGGAAGGACGTTCTTGGGGTGGAGGGATAGTTCTCCTACACTATGTGGCTGCCGTTTCACACCGTACTGTGACTGTTTGAATAGAGATGTCGTATTTATAGGGTGCAATAAAAATGTGCGGCACAAGTTACAACTCATTTTCTCCAGCGGTTGTCATCATCGGATTGTAAATTTTCACAATCGGCACGTATGTGCAGAAATCAATCCTCACGCAACTGTTGAAGCAAGTCATCAACAAAGATTTCCTGCAAATATTTCGGCCGGCTTAGTTGGTGAGCCTTTGGTAAGGCCTCACTTTCTTCCATCTATGCTCAACGGACAAAATTATCACAATTTCGTAGAGAATGATCTACCTGATCTGTTAGTAGATGTACGTTTAGCTCTGCAACAATACATGTACTACATGCACGATGGAGCACGTCCTCATTTTAGAGTTAACGTCCGTCGGATTCTAAATAACAGATTCGGTGACACATGGGTAGACAGAGATGGACCAGTTGCCTGGCCTCCTCGCTGTCCGGATGTAAACCCACTGGACTTTTGTTTGTGGCGGCATTTGAAAACTCGTGTATGGAACCCAAATACAAGATGTTCAGAGTCTCCGTGCCCGTATTATGGAAGACTGTGAAACTATACGCAATACTCCAGGCATTCATCAGCGGATCCGAGATTCACTACGACGGCGGTCCGATGCATGTATTAATGCCCACGGAAGGCATACTGAGCATCTCCTGTGAGAAAGAGTTGCATGTGGTATCCTGGTACGTTCTGTTCGTGTGTGTTTCCGATGATCAATGAGATGGAGCAAATGCGATGTAACATGGAAACCATGCGTTTCCAGACGCATGTTCATATATGACAAACCAGAATAACCCGAAAAATAAGCTTCATACGAAAAAATGTGTAGAATCCAAAGTTGATTATTTTCAAGGGGGACATCTGATGGTGCTAAAATTAGCCCACCACTCCAGCCAGCCCCTTGGGGGTGGGGCGGGAGGCAACCTTAAAATTTCAAATGGGAACCCCTTTTTTATTGCAGAATCAGATTCTACATAAAAACTACGCACATTTTGTCTTATACATTTATTTTGATTCTTGGGAGTTGGCGCTGTAATTCAAGAAAATCCATGTTCTCATTTTTGCGTGGATAATGGTTACGGATAAATAAAAAATACTTATTTACTTCGTAAATGCAGCTTCGCTAAAACTAAAACTCTCCATCTCTTCCCACAGAGTGAGTTTTGAAAGGGAGGAATTAGAGTTTTACAAATGTTGACCCAAATATTAATTTTTCAGCAGATTCGGATAAGTTTTCGTTTGTTTCGTGGTCATGAGACCACACAACTTTTAATTATCAAACAGATAGTTTTAGAGAATCAAAATAGTGCAAGACTACAAACTGTTGCCATTATGCAGCATTAAAATGATTCTCCACTCAAATGCTCTCTCCTTTAGAGCTGCTGTGCAATGTCCGTTTTTATCTTCAGCTAATGAATCACCAATTATCCTCGCCTATATTAGGCAAAATGATGGGTTATGTGTGGTTTGCTGCCAAACTGTGAGATCCAGAGAACCTTTTATGAAAGTAAGCCAAGTCTGTTTTTGTATTGAAATTTCAAGTGAACATTGTAATAGTAAAAATGTGGCGATTATAACAAGTGCAAGATAGTGGCAATATTACTGCTTCCCCTGTTTTTACGAAGAATATGACCCCAGTACTTATAACTCATTAAATATGAAACAATGAATACACGCGAAGTTCTTATGTACGCCCTACAATCCATTCCTGGAAATTTATTTACAGCCCCAAATTTTCCTTTTACGAAAATATTAATAAATACAGTGTATTGGCCAGTTTTTAGGTTTATTTGCAGTGTAAAACTAGGAAATAAAGGAAGTTTCGGCATAGGTGTTCGACACCACGACCCTCCGGCTATCGTTTCGTAATCTTTCCGTTGCGCCGACCATTGTCTGAAAACTACATGAACATAAATGGTTCATTCCTCGCCCGACCCTCACCAAAGAGGTTTTTTTTTTTTTTCCTATGTGCTTGGCCATCTGGAGCTCCCATTTCTGTCACATTCATTACTGGCCAAGCCCTGGAAACACCATCAATTTGGAAGAAATAGGTGATGACGAGTAGGGGATTCCTTCGTGAGCTATACAAGCGGATTTTGTCAAAGAAGGGGAATGAAATCGGCCGTGCACTTTCAATGGAAACATCCCGGCATTTGTCTAGGGCGACATAGAGAAATAATTGAAAACCTAAATCTTGATGTCCGAACACAAGAACTTGATCCTTTTCAGTATCAATGAACTTCGCTAAAAGCCGTATACTTTAAGATATTTTATTTTATTGTGAAAGCAACCAGTTGCGGCAAATCATTTTGCCATCTTCAGGCCCCATACGCTTTTATCCAAATAAATGAACTTATCACCTAGCGCCATTAAACACTGGTTATAGTGAATTCCAGTCCTTATACAAATGCTTCATACGATTGGAATTCACGATATCCAGTGTTTTATGGAGCTATACGATAAGTTCGTTTATTTGGATAGAAACGTGCGGGCCCTAAAGATGACAAAATGAATTGCCGGAACTGGTTGCTTTTAGATTAAAATAAAATATCTTAAAGTATATGGCTGTTGGTGAAGTTTATTGACATTGAAAAGTACTTACCAGCCGATGTCCCTGGCCGTGATGAACCAACAGGGAACTTAATGCTGTCAACCTTGTCAATTGCCATGTCCTGAAATCTTATGTGCCCGCTGGGTGGAAATTTCTTGCAGGTTCTGAAGTGAATATTTCATTCTTTTTTTCTCAGATTCCGAAAATCATATGAGCTAAAAGTTCCCTGGTCATGGAAAAAATCACTACACAGTTCAAAAACTTAAACTTCGTGTTCTGCCGTACGGCAGGTCCTGTCATAGGGGAAGCCTCGTCAGAGAGGTCCACGGTATGAGAGTCTAGGGAAGTGATTCCAGTGGTGGTTTCCCGTCGCCTTCCACTGATGATGATGAAATGATAATGAGGACCACACAACACCCAGTCCCTGAGCGGAGAAAATCTCCGACCCAGCCGGGAATCGAACCCGGGCCCCTTGGCGTGACAGACCGCCGCGCTGACCACTCAGTTATCGGGGCGGACACAGTTCAAATAACGATGACTAAATAATTAAAAAAAATAAAGCCTGAAAACATTAAACTTAATTTTTGGGCCTTATTAAATGAACAGGACGCAAAAAGATTATTGATTTCCATGAAAATTTCAGTGAGCATCATTCGTTGAATTGCAATTTACTTGTCACTAATCAGAGATCTGTCTCATCAGGAAGTAAGCGACAGTAACCGATCAAAGAAAAAACCTTCAAGAACAGCAAGCGTAATTGCTTCTCTATCGAATGACAACTGGTACTTGAGCTACCTGGTCTTTCGTATGGACACCCATAATTTGCTGTTACAAGAACATTTGCAAAAAAAGTGTGAGCAGAGTTTTCACTGTTTAAAACTTACTGGCAGATTAAAACTGTGTTCTGGAGCAGGACTCGAACTTGAAACATTTTCCGTCATGGGCTATGTTACTACCGACTGATGAATCATCCGTCGACTCGCTCTCTGTATCAAAGCTATCAACGACCTACAATCTCTGACTACCGTAATCACTGAATGACGTCGAAAACGACTCGTCGAACAAGACGACGATAGTCATGTGATTATATATACACATTACTATAAATGCAAACTTGAATTCGGGAATGTATGTCCTTGATTTCGTGGCATTGGAAGGAGGTACGTAATGTTTGGTGGCGTAATGCTCCTGTATTACCGATGACGTACTTGCTGCACATAACGAGCCTCTCACCAACACTGAAATTCGTCATCTCGCCTTAACAGGACGCTCTTAGGTGACGTAGTAATTAAGCTACTATACTTGAAATTGGGAAGTAGTGCTTCAAACGATAGTTAACTGTTGAGTTTAAGGTTCCCCGTTCTTTCCCTAAATTGTTTGAGGAAAATATCTGAATAGAAATTCCTTACAATAAGCTGTTACATACTTGTCCAAATCGAACTTTTGCTCGTCATCTCGTTACGACTGGTCGACATTCTTTTACTTACAACGCTATTTATTCAGAATGTAGTAGTGTAGCACTTTCTATGAGTAAACGTTTATACAACTCTTGTTCTGTGTACAACAAAAGGAAATTCTGGTGGTTTTCTCCAGGTCCAAAAACTTGCTTTGATAAAAAAACCTGGAAATCATACGCACCGATACAAAGCATATACTACAAAGAAGACACATAAAATATATCTTATTCAGGAAGCTTTAGACGACAAAAGTTTTTCAAGGTATATTAGTGCCAGACAACAGTGTTTAAATGCTAAAAATGAGACAAACAGTTTTTAATATAGAAAAAATAGTAATATAATATAGATGCAGAAAAAATAATAAAATCCTACTCGGGCACGGACAATGTGAAATGTAAATCATTGCCTTGTGGATCAAGAGAATTAAGTATTTAGGAATCATAAAAGGTAGTTACTTTCACTGAATGGTGGCTTCCACATTTGTTGATGTTGCGTGTTGGACATAGAGAATTATAACACAGACGGTCTGTAAGAGCTGGTAGTAGTCAGTCCACGTTCCACCTATCTGGTAGTTAGCGGTTCAACGGATCTTCTTCCTGAGGCTTCCAAAACCAGTTACACTGTTTTCACTACTCGTGTTTGCCATCATTTTTTTTTCACTTTCTCTAGGTGGGGAAGTCTCCTATCACAATGTTCATGGTCTTGCCTGAATTCGTAACGTGCGTCTCTCTCTCTTTCATATGATTCTGCACTGTTGTTCTGAAGACATTTTTTTTACCTTCCATATTGCCTGAAGACGAGACAGATTTCTGTATTGGTAGGTATTAAGGCCCCAGAGGACGTGGGGATGTGACAGGAATTAATTCCTTTGGAATCTTTCTAACATATGGGTGGGAATTTCCAAGTCTGTGCTCGCTCAGAATTCCACTTTCCGAACAAATCAAAGATCATAAGGGTCACACATAATGCCACCCCAAACAGCAGGGAACCTCCACCTTGCTTCACTCGCTGGACAGTGTGTTGGTTCAAATGGCTCTGAGCACTATGCGACTTAACTAATGAGGTCATCAGTCGCCTAGAACTTAGAACTAATTAAACCTAACTAACCTAAGGACATCACACACATCCATACCCGAGGCAGGATTCGAACCTGCGACCGTAGCGGTCGCTCAGTTCCAGACTGCAGCGCCTAGAACCGCACGGCCACTTCGGCCAGCAAATCTTGTATTCCTCAAAGCTATATTGTTTCACTAGTCCAATGCAAGTATGTAATGTCAGTGTTTTGCACACATGCATTCATGTGTGAAGGATATTGCATAGTATCGTAGAGACATAGTATAATACAAACAAACAAATCATCAGAGTTTCAGAAAAATTCGATGATTTATTCAAGGGAAAGAGCTTCACAACTGGAGCAAACCAGTAGCCCGTTGGTCGACGTCTGACCCTCATGGAAGCAGTTATTCGTCTTGGCATTGATTGACAGAGATATTGAATGTCCTCCCTAGGGATATCGTGCCAAATTTTGTCCGACTGGCGCTTTAGATCGCCGAAAACCCGATATGGTTGGATGGTCCAGCTCACAATTATACCAACGTTCTCAGATGGTGAGAGATCCGGCGAGCTTGCTGGCCAAGGTAGGATTTTGCAAGCACAAAGACAAGATGTAGGCCTGCCGCGGTGTGCTCGAGCGGTTCTAGGCGCTTCAGTCTGGAACCGCACGACCGCTACGGTCGCAGGTTCGAATCCTGCCTCGGGCATGGATGTGTGTGATGTCCTTAATTTAGTTAGGCTTAAGTAGTTCTAAGTTCTAGGTGACTGATGACCTCAGATGTTAAGTCCTATAGTGCTCAGAGCCATTTTTGAACAAGAAGTAGAAACTCTTGTCATGTGTGGGCGAGCACTATATTGCTGAAACGTAAGCACAGCATGGCTCACCATGAAGGGTAACATAAAAGGGCCTAGACTATCTTCAACGAACCGCTATGCTGTAAGGGTGCCGCGGATGTCAACCAAACGGGTCCTTCTATGAAATGCAATGGCACCCCAGAATATCACTCCTAGATGTCCCGCCCTATGGTGGGCGACAGGCAGGTTTGTATCCCACTGCTGTCCGGGAAGCTCCAGACACGCCTACAATGATAATTGGGGCTTAAATCTAAGCGGGACTCATCAATAAAGACAACTCTACTCCAGTTAAGATTCAAAGACGAATACGTGTCTAGAGACGCCAAGGACAGCGGTGGGAAACCAACCTGACTATCGCCCGCAGTATGGCCGACAACCAGGAGTGACGGTCTGGGGTGCTTTACCTTTCATAGCAGGACCGTTTAGGTTGCGGCACATTTTCAGCACATCGGCACGTCGACGACATTCTACGACCTGTTTAGTGCCCCTCATGGGTCACCATCCAGCGCTTCCATTTCAGCAAGATAATGTCCGACCGCAGAAGGAAAGAGTTTCCACTGCTTGTCAAGGCCAGCAAGGTCAGCAGACAGCTCACAGTTTCAGAACGTTTGGAGCATTATCGGTAGGGCCCTCCTACCATCTTGGAATTAAACAGACGTAACGCCCCAATTAGACAGAATCTGGCACAATATCACTTAGGAGAACATCCAACATCTCTATCTATCAATCCCAAGCCGAACAACTTCCGCATAAGGGCCAGAGGTGGCCCAACGCATTATTGTCTTGCTCAATTTGTGGAGCTATTTCTCCTGAAAAAATCTTCCAATTTATCTGAAATAGTTATTTGTTTGTCCGTACATGTACATTACATTTGTCGATTTCCATCCCATTCACATAATTACTTTGTAGTGCGTTATTTTTTTGCCTTATAGTGTGTATCTGATTAATGTTTTTTGAATACATACTCAATGTTTTAGCAGTCTGGCGAATCTCTGGCTCCCTTAAAGTTAGTCGAGGACGTATCGATAGTTTTACACGTTACCTTGTTATACTACGAAAATTAGTCTTACTGTCAATGTCACAACAAAATATAAAGTACAACACTCTACATCTACATCTACATAGATACTCCGCAAGCCATCGTCCTCCTGCGTGGCGGATGGTACCGTGTACCACTAGTAGTTATTTCCTTCCCTGTTCCACTCGCAAATAGAGCGAGAGAAAAACGATTATCTATATGCCTCCGTATGAGCCCTAATTTCTCGTATCTTAGCTTCGTGGGGGTTACGCGAAATGTATGTTGGCGACAGTAGAATCGTTCGGTAATCAGCTTCAAATGCCAGTTCTCTAAATTTTCTCAACAGTGTTTCTCAAAAAGAACGTCGTCTTCCCTCCATGAATTCCCATCTGAGTTCCCGAAGCGTAGCTGTAACATTTACGTGTTGTTCAGACCTACCGGTAACAAATCTAGGAGCCCGCCTCTGAATTGCTTCGATGTCTTCCTTCAATCCGTCCTGGTACGAATTCCAAACACTCGAACAGTACTCAAGAACAGGTCGCACCAGCATCCTATATGCGGTCTCCTTTACAGGTGAACCACTCTTCTAAAATTCTCCCAATAAACAGAAGTCGACAATTCGCCTTCCCTACCACATGCTCTCACATGCTCGTTCCATCTCATATCGTCTTGCAACGTTAGGCGCAGATACGTAAACGACTTGACAGTGTCAAGCAGGACACTAATAATACTATATCCAAACATTACACGTCTGCTCTTTCTACTAATCCGTCTTAACTTACATTTTTCCACATTTATGACTAGCTGCCATTCATCACACCAACTGGAAATTTTGTTACCGTACACCACGGCATCATCAGCGAACAACCGCAGGTTGCTGTCCACCACGTCCACCAAATCATTTGTGTATACAGAGAACAACAGTGGCCCTATCACACCTCCCTGGAACACTCCTGACGATATCTTTGTCTCCGATGAACACCCGCCGGCCAGGACAGCATACTCGGTTCTGTTACCTAAGAAGTCTTCGAGCCACTCACATATCTGTGAACATATTCCATATGCCGTCTGCTTCACGTCTGCTGTGCAGCGAGCTACCTTAATTTAAGTATTAACTGTATTTTTCTTACTTGTCACTTCCTCTTCCGTGTGTATTTGCTTTTAGGAAGCTTTAATTGTCGGGTGCTATTAATAGTGTTCCATAGATCTCGTGTTTGTTTTGAATACAGTCAGAGAGAGTCCCTTTAGTCAGCCATAGTGCCAGTAGAGTCAGTGTCGTCGTAACTGCCGTCTGCTTCACGTCTGCTGTGCAGCGAGCTACCTTAATTTAAGTATTAACTGTATTTTTCTTACTTGTCACTTCTTCTTCCGTGTGTATTTGCTTTTAGGAAGCTTTAATTGTCGAGTGCTATTAATACTTCCATAGATTTCGTGTTTGTTTTGAACACAGTCAGAGAGTCCCTTTAGTCAACCATAGTGCCAGTAGTGCTAGCGTTTGTTTTCAATACAGTCCAGAGACAGGTAGTGCTATTTTCATTGTTTTCTACAAGAAGTGCCTAGCAACCACCGTTTAGTGAATAAACAGCGCCTTTAGTGAATTAGCAGTCTAGTTAAAGGTTGATTAACTCTCTTCAGTAAATTGATTCCTTAGGATGGATAGGATGTGTGACTGCTGTGTACGGACGCAGGAGGAGCTGGCCACTGTTCGCGAACAGCTGAGCGTGTTGATGGCCGCGGTGAGCCGTCTTCAGGCTGATGCCTCGGAGTGTAGCGGCAGTGGGGAGTCTGGTGCGTCGCAAGGTACACCCCAGGTGTTACATGCTTCACCCACTGTCCCTGCTGTCGAAACATCTTCGCGTGTACTGGGCGCGGTTGGGCCAATCTCTCCCCAAGGGGAGTGGCGGGTTCAGCGGCGTTCGCGGCGCACGAAGCGGAGGGTCAATGTGGAGGCTGGCCGTGTGGCATCGCCCGCTCTGCCTGTGAGTGGACATGTGGCTGCTCCTTCAGCAAGGTCCGAGCAAGCACACGGGGGGAGGGGTTTATTAGTTATTGGGAGCTCCAACGTTAGGCGGGTGATGGAGCCCCTTAGGGAAATAGCGGGAAGGTCGGGGAAGAAGGCCAGTGTTCACTCTGTCTGCTTGCCAGGGGGTCTCATCCGAGATGTGGAGGAGGCCCTACCGGCGGCGATAGAGAGCACTGGGTGCACCCGACTGCAAATTGTTGCTCATGTTGGCACCAATGACTCCTGCCGTCTGGGTTCAGAGGTCATCCTCAGTTCGTACAGGCGGTTGGCGGAATTGGTGAAGGCGGAAAGCCTCGCTCGCGGGGTGAAATCAGAGCTAACTATTTGTAGTATCGTTCCCAGAACCGATTGCGGCCCTTTGGTTTGGAGCCGAGTGGAAGGCTTAAACCAGAGGCTCAGACGATTCTGCGGAGATCTGGGGTGCAAATTTCTCGACCTCCGCTATCGGGTGGAGAAATGTAGGGTCCCCCTCAATAGGTCAGGCGTGCACTACACACCGGAAGCGGCTACAAGGGTAGCGGAGTACGTGTGGAATGCACATGGTTTTTTTTTAGGTTAGATACTTCCCTCCCTAGGCCCGACAAGACGCCTCCTGAGACACGGCAAGGTAGGAGCAGGCAAAATGCAACAGGGAATAACAATATTAATGTGCTAATAGTAAACTGCAGGAGCGTCTACAGAAAGGTCCCAGAACTGCTCTCATTAATAAACGGTCACAACGCCCATATAGTACTAGGGACAGAAAGTTGGCTGAAATCAGACGTAAACAGTAATGAAATCCTAAACTCAGATTGGAATGTATACCCCAGAGACAGGCTGGACAGTGAAGGGGGAGGCGTGTTTATAGCGATAAGAGGTGCAATAGTATCGAAGGAAATTGACGGAGATCCGAAATGTGAAATGATTTGGGTGAAGGTCACGGTTAAAGCAGGCTCAGACATGGTAATTGGATGTCTCTATAGGCCCCCAGGCTCAGCAGCTGTTGTGGCTGAACACCTGAAGGATAATTTGGAAAATATTTCGAGTAGATTTCCCCACCATGTTATAGTTCTGGGTGGAGATTTTAATTTGCCGGATATAGACTGGGAGACTCAGACTTTCATAACGGGTGGCAGGGACAAAGAATCCAGTGAAATTTTTTTAAGTGCTTTATCTGAAAACTACCTTGAGCAGTTAAACAGAGAACCGACTCGTGGCGATAACATATTAGACCTTCTGGTGACAAACAGACCCGAACTATTTGAAAAAGTTAATGCAGAACAGGGAATCAGCGATCATAAGGCGTTTACGGCATCGATGATTTCAGCCGTAAATAGGAATATTAACAAGGGTAGGAAGATTTTTCTGTTTAGAAAAAGTGACAAAAAGCAAATTTCAGGGTACCTGTTGGCTCAACACAAAAGTTTTGTCTCAAGTACAGATAGTGTTGAGGATCAGTGGACAAAGTTCAAAACAATCGTACAATATGCGTTAGATGAGTATGTGCCAAGCAAGATCGTAAGAGATGGAAAAGAGCCACCGTGGTACAACAACCGAGTTAGAAAACTGCTGCGGAAGCAAAGGGAACTTCACAGCAAACATAAACATAGCCAAAGCCTTGCAGACAAACAAAAATTACGCGAAGCGAAATGTAGTGTGAGGAGGGCTATGCGAGAGGCGTTCAATGAATTCGAAAGTGAAGTTCTATGTACTGACTTGGCAGAAAATCTTAAGAAATTTTGGTCCCATGTCAAAGCGGTAGGTGGGTCAAAACAAAATGTCCAGACACTCTGTGACCAAAATGGTACTGAAACAGAGGATGACAGACTAAAGGCCGAAATACTAAATGTATTTTTCCATAGTTGTTTCACAGAGGAAGATTGCACTGTAGATTGTCGCACAGATGATAAAATGGTAGATATCGAAATAGACGACAGAGGGATAGAGAAACAATTAAAATCGCTCAAAAGAGGAAAGGCCTCTGGACCTGATGGGATACCAGTTCAATTTTACACAGAGTACGCGAAGGAAATTGCCCCCCTTCTTGCAGCGGTGTACCGTAGGTCTCTAGAAGAGCGTAGCGTTCCAAAGGATTGGAAAACGGCCCAGGTCATCCCCGTTTTCAAGAAGGGACGTCGAGCAGATGTGCAGAACTATAGACCTATATCTCTAACGTCGATCAGTTGTAGAATTTTGGAACACGTATTGTGTTCGAGTATAATGACTTTTCTGGAGACTAGAAATCTACTCTGTAGGAATCAGCATGGGTTTCGAAAAAGACGGTCGTGTGAAACCCAGCTCGCGCTATTCGTCCACGAGACTCAGAGGGCCATAGACACGGGTTCACAGGTAGATGCCGTGTTTCTTGACTTCCGCAAGGCGTTCGATACAGTTCCCCACAGTAGTTTAATGAACAAAGTAAGAGCATATGGACTATCAGACCAATTGTGTGATTGGATTGAGGAGTTCCTAGATAACAGGACGCAGCATGTCATTCTCAATGGAGAGAAGACTTCCGAAGTAAGAGTGATTTCAGGTGTGCCGCAGGGGAGTGTCACAGGACCGTTGCTATTCACAATATACATAAGTGACCTTGTGGATGGCATCGGAAGTTCACTGAGGCTTTTTGCGGATGATGCTGTGGTGTATCGAGAGGTTGTGACAATGGAAAATTGTACTGAAATGCAGGAGGATCTGTAGCGAATTGTCGCATGGTGCAGGGAATGGCAATTGAATCTCAATGTAGACAAGTGTAATGTGCTGCGAATACACAGAAAGAAAGATCCCTTACCATTTAGCTACAATATAGCAGGTCAGCAACTGGAAGCAGTTAATACCATAAATTATCTGGGAGTACGCATTAGGAGTGATTTAAAATTGAATGATCATATAATGTTGATCGTCGGTAAAGCAGATGCCAGACTGAGATTCATTGGAAGAATCCTAAGGAAATGCAATCCGAAAACAAAGGAGGTAGGTTACAGTAGGCTTGTTCGCCCATTGCTTGAATACTGCTCAGCAGTGTGGGATCCGTACCAGATAGGGTTGATAGAAGAGATAGAGAAGATCCAACGGAGAGCAGCGCGCTTCGTTACAGGATCATTTAGTAATCGCGAAAACGTTACGGAGATGATAGATAAACTCCAGTGGAAGACTCTGCAGGAGAGACGCTCAGTAGCTCGGTACGGGCTTTTGTCAAAGTTTCGAGAACGTATCTTCACCGAAGAGTCAAGCAGTATATTGCTCCCTCCTACGTATATCTCGCGAAGAGACCATGAGGATAAAATCAGAGAGATTAGAGCCCACACAGAGGCATACCGACAACCCTTCTTTCCACGAACAATACGAGACTGGAATAGATGGGAGAACCGATAGAGGTACGCAAGGTACCCTCCGCCACACACCGTCAGGTGGCTTGCGGAGTATGGATGTAGATGTAGATGTAGATGTAGATGCTAGTACCTTCGTTAACAGCCTGAAAAGGGGTACCGTGTCAAATGTTTCCCGTAACTCTAGAAATATGGAATCTGCCTGTTGCTCTTCAGACATAGTTTGCAGTGTATCATGTGAGAAAAGGGCAAGCTGAGTTTCGTATCTTTTATTTCGATAATATTTTTAAATGATTTTCATTTGTGAAAGTCATCGGCTAATTTTTACTTGTGTTAAATAGTAAAAGCAGACGTTTGTCCAACCCACGAGTTTTATTCATAGAGAGTTCTGGTTAGTTCTAGAACCTTATGCAGTTAACATACTCTGTAGTTCTGGCGCTAAAAATTTGCTCTTCGTCACTAATATTTCGACTGCACTGAGTTCGGTTCACGAGACTCTTTGCTATGAAGCGCAGCGAACAATGAAACATTACGTATAATGTTTTTGTATTAATACCGTGCTTTTATATGGTGACCCGACAGGTAAGGCGAGAGCGCTAATGCGCTACTTCCTGGACTCGCGTAGGCGCGCCGGCCCCGGATCGAATACGCCAGGCGGACTGACGACGAGGGCTGCTGTGCTGCCCAGCCTGCATGTGGTTTTTAGGCGGTTTTCCACATTCCCCTAGGTGAATACCGGGCTGGTCGCCACGTTCCGCCTGCGTTAAACTACTCGCAGACATTTGAAAACCGTTCGCACTATTTCATGGTTTATACTAGACGCAGACAGCTGGGGTACACTAATTCCGTCTCGGAGGGGGGGTGGGGGGGGACATGGGGTGGCGGCAAGAAGGGCATCCAGCCACCCCTTGAAATTAACCATGCCAAATACGATTTAACTGTACCGACCCTGCGTAAAGATGCGCAACAAAGGCGGTAGCAAAAAAGAAGAAGGTTGTGCTTCTTTTACATGGTGAAAAATGTTTGTTATTTTATGTGTCCCGAATTGCAAGAATTGGACATAAAAAGCGTACATGTAAAAATCAACAAACACTGCATCAGTCGTCTCTGAAACAAAACCCAAGATCAGTTTTTACTTTCATTATGGTTATCAAATGGAGACGACTCCAAGACGCTAACAACAACTGCAAGTCAAACATCCCTGTCTTCTTTATAAGCTTCTCCTTTTAGATCTTCTGTATAGATGCGCAATCTTCTGTACAGATATGCAATAAATTTGGAGCTCTAATATGCAACGGTAAATACTTAATGGGGGGGGGGGGGGGGGGGAGGACTTTAAAATATGAAGATTTGGATCGGTCTGGGAGACGTGCATGGATAGCTGAAGTTGAGGCGACTGCTTGCGTTAAGCAGAAAATTCGGGTTCGAGTCCCGAACCGGCCACATATTATCATGTGCCACTACCAAATTGTACTCCTGATGTCTAATCGTATTTGCAGTTTGTGAATACATTTCAACTATCCTAATCGTCTACAGAATCTGAATAATATATTTCCAGTATCCACATATGTTCTAATATCTCGGATCTCATTTGACGCTTCAAGAC
Organism: Schistocerca americana; assembly: GCF_021461395.2. Lineage (NCBI taxonomy): Eukaryota > Metazoa > Arthropoda > Insecta > Orthoptera > Acrididae > Schistocerca > Schistocerca americana. Next base: position 380,762,325 of record NC_060130.1, on the reverse strand, counting down.
AATAAATTGTTACAGCACACCATTAATGTTATCATACGAATAACCAGAAACACATACTATGAACCACGGAAAAGACACTGTCTGTGTCATGCTCCGGCTGATTCTTAACGTAAAACCATTTTTCTCAAATTTCGTTAACTGAAAACATTCACGCTTCGAAGCTATGTCACTTCTCTGTTCTAAAACCATTGGTACAGTGTCATTGCGTGTCATGTATGGGTAAATGATCCTCACCACGTTTTCCATCCTGTATGAGCTGTGTTGCCGCATTGAGGTGCTTCTCGCTCTGTTCCTTCACAATGTCGACCCATCTTGTTGATGCCCATAGTAGTAAAGATTTTTACTCTTTGCACTACCATCTTTCTATTGTTCGTATCCTTTCAGACGTGAGTTTGAAGCACCTACTGTGACTGTGCTTTTACGTGGACTAACGTTGCATCACCAAATGATTATCTGGTTGAGTAAAAACAGCTCTGTCCTAAATGCATGATCATAGACTTCGCAGGCACAAAGTAGGGGAAACGTGTCACTCTATTTGAAATATTAGCTCAGTATTGTCTTAGGGTCGAGTTGTGCACTGTCAGATAACATGCCCAGTAACACCACCACACAACTGCTTTAAACCGTGATCCTGCAATCTGAATTATCTAAGTTTTGACAAGTTAAGAAAAATTAAATAAAATATAAATTTCATTAGAAGAAATATTAATGAAAGGCAAATGATAAGGAGATTGTATTCTTTCGGACAACTGATTGTGGGCAACACCAAACAGTTTACATAGATCTAACTGATGATGTATTCAGCCGGCTGTTGTGGCCGTGCTGTTCTAGGCGCTTCAGTCTGGATCCGCGCGACCGCTACGGTCGCAGGTTCGAATCCTGCCTCGGGCATGGATGTGTGTGATGTCCTTAGGTTAGTTAGGTTTAAGTAGTTCTAAGTTCTAGGGGACTGATGACCACAGATGTTAAGTCCCATAGTGCTCAGAGCCATTTGAACCATTTGATGATGTATTCAGCCAGTAAAAACACATATACGTATAATTAAAACGTCAGTCCTTCAAATATGTGCATAAGCATGAAATAATAAGAAAAATCAGTTGCGGTAAAGATTGCATGTTTACTTATTTAAGTGGTAGCATACTCCTCAAATACACTCCTGGAAATTGAAATAAGAACACCGTGAATTCATTGTCCCAGGAAGGGGAAACTTTATTGACACATTCCTGGGGTCAGATACATCACATGATCACACTGACAGAACCACAGGCACATAGACACAGGCAACAGAGCATGCGCAATGTCGGCACTAGTACAGTGTATATCCACCTTTCGCAGCAATGCACGCTGCTATTCTCCCATGGAGACGATCGTAGAGATGCTGGATGTAGTCCTGTGGAACGGCTTGCCATGCCATTTCCACCTGGCGCCTCAGTTGGACCAGCGTTCGTGCTGGACGTGCAGACCGCGTGAGACGACGCTTCATCCAGTCCCAAACATGCTCAATGGGGGACAGATCCGGAGATCTTGCTGGCCAGGGTAGTTGACTTACACCTTCTAGAGCACGTTGGGTGGCACGGGATACATGCGGACGTGCATTGTCCTGTTGGAACAGCAAGTTCCCTTGCCGGTCTAGGAATGGTAGAACGATGGGTTCGATGACGGTTTGGATGTACCGTGCACTATTCAGTGTCCCCTCGACGATGACCAGTGGTGTACGGCCAGTGTAGGAGATCGCTCCCCACACCATGATGCCGGGTGTTGGCCCTGTGTGCTTCGGTCGTATGCAGTCCTGATTGTGGCGCTCACCTGCACGGCGCCAAACACGCATACGACCATCATTGGCACCAAGGCAGAAGCGACTCTCATCGCTGAAGACGACACGTCTCCATTCGTCCCTCCATTCACGCCTGTCGCGACACCACTGGAGGCGGGCTGCACGATGTTGGGGCGTGAGCGGAAGACGGCCTAACGGTGTGCGGGACCGCAGCCCAGCTTCATGGAGACGGTTGCGAATGGTCCTCGCCGATACCCCAGGAGCAACAGTGTCCCTAATTTGCTGGGAAGTGGCGGTGCGGTCCCCTACGGCACTGCGTAGGATCCTACGGTCTTGGCGTGCATCCGTGCGTCGCTGCGGTCCGGTCCCAGGTCGACGGGCACGTGCACCTTCCGCCAACCATTGGCGACAACATCGATGTACTGTGGAGACCTCACGCCCCACATGTTGAGCAATTCGGCGGTACGTCCACCCGGCCTCCCGCATGCCCACTATACGCCCTCGCTCAAAGTCCGTCAACTGCACATACGGTTCACGTCCACACTGTCGCGGCATGCTACCAGTGTTAAAGACTGCGATGGAGCTCCGTATGCCACGGCAAACTGGCTGACACTGATGGCGGCGGTGCACAAATGCTGCGCAGCTACCGCCATTCGACGGCCAACACCGCGGTTCCTGGTGTGTCCGCTGTGCCGTGCGTGTGATCATTGCTTGTACAGCCCTCTCGCAGTGTCCGGAGCAAGTATGGTGGGTCTGACACACCGGTGTCAATGTGTTCTTTTTTCCATTTCCAGGAGTGTACTATTTAGTCATCAGTGGTTCACAAAACAGAACCTCATTTCATTAAACTATTTACAAAGAAATTGCCAGCTCATAAATATTGAAAGCCGCGTGGGATTAGCCGAGCGGTCTAGGGCGCTGCAGTCATGAACTGTGCGGCTGGTCCCGGCGGAGGTTCGAGTCCTCCCTCGGGCATGGGTGTGTGTGTTTGTCCTTAGGATAATTTAGGTTAAGTAGTGTGTAGGCTCAGGGACTGATGACCTTAACAGTTAAGTCCCGTAAGATTTCACACACATTTTGAACACAGAAATATTGAAAGCTTAGTATAACGATTATCATATCAAATCTTCCATGATCATGAGTGGACTCAATCAGACTAACCAATAATAATTTCAAAATGCTGCTGAACCACATCAGAGCTCAATGCTTCTCTCCACCCCTCCCCCCCCCCCCTCACACACACACACACCTATGCTACGGGGCGATTTTTTCCAACACTGCTCCGTAACCCATTTAATAACCCATTATTCAAATTAAACTAGCAAATCAATTCGAATTAATAGCGATATATGAATGAACAGATGTAAGTGAACGATGCACCAACGATTGCAAATATGGTAAGCATTTCTTCATTTCATTTCTGTATGATGAAGTATATGTGAAATGTTCTGTGAACCGGGTCCACTGGCTAACGATGGGGCCACAAGGAGCGCAGGTGCATAACAGCAAGTGGTTCGTAAAACTGTTTCTCGCTGAAAGCCGAAGTCCTGGCCAGGTACAAACTGGACGGACAGGTGCTGTCAGAGACAATATCCCACGTTCTGATAAGACCTTCACAGAGGGCAGGGGGCAGCATTCGGCAGGCTGTAAACTTCCACGAAGCAGTGCAAGGAATGCTTTTTAAGAAGATAGTGTTCTGCAAGGGGATGGGAAAACAAGAGACTCTCAGCGAAAGAAGAAACTCTTGGATTCAAGGAAGGCCAACAGTAATTCACGTTTAAATTCTGAAGGGAGCCCCATATTGGTTCACCAAAATTAGTTTTATAGAGGGAATGAAGACTTGCGAGTAGCCAACGGTCTTGCCGCAGTGGTAATACCACTTCCCGTCAGATTAAGTGCTGTTGGGTTTGGCTAGAACTTGAACGGGTCACCGTCTGGATCTGCAGAGTGCTGCTGGCAAGCGGGGTGCACTCAGCCCTTGAGACAGGTCAGTTGAAGAGCTGCTTGACTGAGAAGTAGGGGCACCAGTCGCGAAAACTGAAAACGGCCGGGAGAGCGGTGTGCTGACCACATGCCCAGCCGTATCCGCATCTGGCGACGCCTAAGGACTGAGGATGATACAGTGGCGAGTCGATCGGTACCGTTGGTAGGACATGAGAGTGCGTACATGCAGCTGCAGTCATTGGCTGAAATGTGAAACCACCCTTATAGTGAGAGAGGATTTCTGCTTTCTGCTCCACTTTAAGAGAGTACTGTGTATTACTGGTTAATCACAGCAAACTATTTAGGAGGAGGGAAATTGTTCTATTTCAAAAACTTTTCATTTATCGCAACTCGGGACGCCTGCGGCGACTGGCTAACAGGAGTTTGGTAGTGGCAGAGCCAGCAAGATTTTGGGAAGGAGAGGAGACAGACTCTTTCTTTTGGAACGTTACAGGGACTTATTTCTTCGCCTTAGAACGGCAGACAGGGAGAACTTCGTCCTAGGTCAGATCAGAAATGCTGAAGTGAACTTATGTTATAACCCTCAGCTATTGCAGCCATCCTCTGCACATGAGTTTTAGAATGATAGTTATCATGAGCCTCATGATAACGGGGAGCATGATGTCAATGGTTCTGAGTTAGAATGTTGTTCTTCTGAATTAATTCATGCAGCCTAACTAGTCGAACTCAACATGCTCTTGGGTAAAAGAAGTGGTGCTCATATGTGTTACTGTCGGTGTACTCTTTAATCTGTTGATTAATTAAGCAAACACTGGCAATTTTGCGGACATAGCTAGTTGTATCATTTCATTTCTAATTCAACTCCTTATGCCAAAGTATTACTGTACACATTTAACAAGTAATTTGAAACTTTGCGCACTTCATAATTGTTTGTATTGCCTGTTAATGAATAGAATAAAAGTCCATGAAACTTAGTAATCAACAGGATTTTTGTCACCTTTAGCTTCATTCCATAATTAGATTTAACTGTTTCTCACTAAATCTAGAGCTATAGTACTCAAATAGCATGTTTAATAGGAACACCCCTGTTTAAATTCAGATGTCCAGTAGTTTTAGTTGTGGACTTTGTCTTAATTTTCACATGATATTATGGGGAGCGTCCTGTTCAGCGGGTTCGGATCTTATTGGTACCACAAGGGTATGGTACATGCTAAAGCGTAGTCTAACATAAGAATGTGGGGAACCTCGCCTAGGAGTTTTCCGAACACTGTCGATTTTCTGAAATCGGCACTTGACTTATAGCTAGCAAATTTATAAATTTTGCAACTCCTCGGCTAAGATTTTGTGGATACTGGCGACTGTACGATGAACAGTCACCTACAGCTTCTAAAGTTTCACCTTACATTCCATGACCACAAAAGAACATGAATGACTCATCTAAGGTGGAGCAAAATAAGTTTTAGAAAATATTTTTCTTCTGTGGTTTAACTGTTCGCCGTAAATGATTCTCCTTATGACCTTGTTGCATAGTAGCACCAAAAATTCAATAGCACACTCTCCAATGTCTCAGTACACATTTCAGAATGAAAGCACTGACAATGGAACAGCTCATGTTGATCGGGAAGACGTTTTACACAAATTCTTGAAGTGCCGTTTTGGTGAGACGCGCATTCAACAACATACTGGTCTAAAAACGGCACCATCATGAATGATCAGTTCTTGGTAAGATTACAGTACAAAATTTAAGCATACTCTGATACAGATTCTGTGCAACGTTTTCCCTATTTCTAACAATATGCACATTTCTCTCAGCCGGAAGGAGGTGAGAGTAGCCATTCGTTGTTCTGAGTCTCAACGTTGAACTTTTTGGGGGATTTTTCAACTTGTGTTTGTACAGTTTGGAAGGTTTTCAATGTGTTTCCTTCTGTACGTGGGATTAGAAATTTCACGGTAGGCGAGAAGTGTTTTGTTGGTTGTTTTTAGCATTAGGGCATGTTGAAGTTAACCGGTGCACGAAGTTTAGCTAGAATGAACAAGGTTGGAAAAGAAGTATCCGGTCATAAGAAAACTACGCGTACTGATTTAACTATGGATTTCCATTAGGATAGTACGCAAAAGATCGAGACTAGAGAAATTCTGAACGATTATTTACGGCGTCAGTTGTTACACGAAGTAAACCGAGTAATATGCAGCATAGTACGGACTAACTAGAATCTGAATCTAGGTATGATGAAAATGTAACGTCACAGGCGCTGGAAAACTCCAGAGTTGCTAGAGGCGAGGAAATAATACAGTGTGTTACGATTCGTGTGCCATCTTCTTCTGTACCGGCGCCATTCGATCTCCAATCTTTTGGAAAACAGGCAACAATATAAGATAAACGATGAGCGTTACAAAAAGATGGAAGAAAATGTTGAAACAATAGCGTTGTAAAATAAGCAATAAGGAAAGGAAAATAGTGAGTGCACAAAGGGACAGAGGAACATTTTAAAGAAAATAAGAAAAGTTTCTCCAAGCTAGAGTAGAACTTAATGGATCAGGCAAAAAATTCGGTGAGTTGATCACAAATCGAGGAGTAGATCAAACATTTCTAAATCAGGTTAACTCAAATAAATGATGAGCAAATGCATGGTTGAAGCGCTGAGGTATGTATCTTGTCACAAGTACCAGAAGGCACAATGGATGAAGTGCGGAAAGATGTCGAAATAAATAAAGAGCTTATTAAAGAAATCAAAGATTGGACAGGTGAAGTTACCAAAGTCAAAGGGCAAGCCAAAGTTTGGCAGCTGTCGATATACAGTGGCTCATCTTTAGAAAGAACTGTTCCAACTGACCTCAGACATGAGGAAGAAATCAAGGTACTATTTCAGTTCAAAGTAATTCAGGCGGGCACTAACTGCAGAAACCGTGAATTGTTGTTCGAGTAATCTAAAAAAGGAGAACGAAGCAGTGCATCAGGGAAAAGCAGCAACGATAGCGAACCAATCATGAGCGAAGAGGAAAGGAGAAAGGAAGAGGAAAAAATGATTGAGCTGACCGACAGAGTCTGCGGCATACGCGGTGAACCGGATCACTGATGTCCACCTGTACAGCCAGCAATACCAGCAGGCATGCAGTACCAGGAAGTTGGGGAAGACGACATAAGCAAGCACTTTGTCTTTGGGAGAAAATAGGCACTGTTCCCGGAACGGTCGAACAGCCTTCATCCAACAAGTGTTATAAATACGAGGAATTTAAATGGGCGTTCTCATTTGAGTACTAGGCGCCAGGCAAGGGAGAGTGCATAAAATTGGTAAAATGGGTAAGGACTGTAAATACTGGAAGTATGAAAGTATATGTTATGGTTAACTAGTTACGTGAATATCCATGCGGGTGTGCATACGAATTATTTGTAATTTTTATAATTCATCAAAAAGGCACAATAACGCAGATTAAGTTCGCTAAAGGCGTTTAATTGAAAACGAGAAAAAAATCAGGAAAAAGCAAGATTTTAAGCCACAAACGTTTCTATATCTGTTGCAAACAAATATCGTGTAAGGAAAGTTACCCACTACAATGTCACAGACATCCAAACCTTGAGGCTCCACAAATCGAAGGGGTAAAAAATTTAGAAACTTGTGGCAGGGTCTTATGCAACCAAACTGCTGAGGTCGTCGATCCCTAAGCTTACGCACTACTTAATCTAACATAAACTAAATTACACTAAGGACAACACACACACACACACACACACACACACACACACACACCCATGCCGGAGCCGGCTGCGGTGGTCTGGCGGTTCTGGGCGCTCAGTCCGGAACCGCGCGACTGCTACGATCGCAGGTTCGAATCCTGCCTCGGGCATGGATGTGTGTGATGTCCTTAGGTTAGTTAGGTTTAAGTAGTTCTAAGTTCTAGGGGACTGATGACCACAGATGTTAAGTCCCATAGTGCTCAGAGCCATTTGAACCATTTTGAACCCATGCCAGAGGGAGGACTCGAGCCTCCTTCGGGGGGGGGGGGGGGGGGCGGGGGGTGCCGCGCGGGCCGTGACAAGGTGCCCCAGACCGCGTGACTACCCCGCGCGGCCCGAAGGGGTGGCAAAGCATTTTGCATGTCACATGATTTATAGGAAAAAGAGAGTCTGAGACAGCACAGCAAGTCTCATACCCATGGAGGGATGTACACTCAAAAGAGCAGGAGAAGCAGTTGAATCCATTGTTACATAGGGGTTGAGTTTTTGGTAAATTAACGTTTAGTGGACTTCCCACAGAAGTTGGAATCGTTGTAACCATGTGGAAAATGAGAAGAAAGAGATCAGCGGACGAACCATTGGACGAATTTGCACCATAAGCATGATTCGCATGTCAGATTTCATTAGGAGTCAGCTGCGGGATGCACTGAGTCACCTGAGAACTACGGTCGCAGGTTCGAAACCTACCTCGGGCATGGATGTGTGTGATGTCCTTAGGTTGGTTAGGTTTAAGTAGTTCTAAGTTCTAGGGGACTGATGACCTCAGATGTTAAGTCCCATAGTTCTCAGAGCTATTTGAACCACTATTTTCCAGTAGCGAGGAAGCAACGAGTCTTTACTGATTTGCCAATTGCGAACTAGTGACACACTTTTAGAGATTTTTTAAAATAATGTTTGTTAAGAGAGCCAGTAGGAGGATGCATTGAGTTTTCAAGAGTAAGTGTAAGGATACACGTACGTCACTTTACGCGCCAGTACGTGAGTTCAAATGGTTCAGATGGCTCTGAGCACTATGGGACTTAGCATCTGAGGTCATCAGTCCCCTAGAAAGACGAAGCGCACGTGAAAACGAAAGCAAAAAGCAGTGGAATCCACAAGACACAGTACGAAGAAATAATAATTACGAACCACGTGATAACTTCGCACCAAGAAACGACAATACATTTCAACAAAGAACCGGTTATGGATTTAGAAGAGAATATGGCTATAACTATAATTCACCCAGGAACGGCAACAACTGTTACAGAGGGAATAACGACAACCGGAAAGGGTATTGGAGCGCCAATAGACCGACAGATTATCAACAAAGAAACCAAATAAGCGGAGCAAGAAAAGAGAATACAGATAGAAGAGGTGGAGGTAAGACCACCAAACCCCGAAAAACGTTCGAATTGACAGCTAAGCGCCCATGCCAAAGGGAATGACGCACCGACCCAGGACAATTGCAGCACCTTGAACAGAGAAGTAAATACCTTATCACGAGAAGAGAAGAAGGAAGAAACAAAACCGCAGGGACCAGATGGAAACGAAGACAGGAAAATAACAATATCGTGTTGGGACGAAATTAATTGGGAGAATACTGACGAGGAAGATTAATTACCAAACGCATGCACAACGAATGTAGGAGGAAAGGACGAAGTAATGAGTATTGCAGAGCTATTTGAGATGGAAACCAGGGAAAGCGAATTCAATGAGGATAATACGCAGTCGACAGAAGTTGAAAATAAGTTACGAGTGGGCACACAACCCAACGTATATAATGAAGGAAGTTATGAAGCGATAATTAGAGCATTTAGATGCAATTATGTGGAAGTAGCGATGAAGAAGGAGAAGATAGACGAGAATGAGAAAAAAGTAGAGGATGTTGAAGAAAGCGTAAATGAAGGAAGAAATAGAGAAGAGAAAATAAAAGAGAGAGAAGTAGCAGTCGAAGCTTATCCTACAGAAAGTTCGAATTCACAAGGGAAATTCCTGAAAAGACACATGTATGATTCAGTGGAGGATTCGTTGATGCAAGAAGAAGAAGAACAGAACCAACCCTTTCCAATTCAACCAATTGTGAAGGCCATGGTAAAGCATATCCCAGTCAATATTGTAATTGATAGCGGAAGTGAACTGACTGCGATCTCAGATAATTTATTCATGCAGTGTAATGCCAATGAGGAATTGCCAGCTCTGAAAACACGTAAGATTAAAGTAAGAGGTCGTATTAGAAACAATGCTGCGGAAGTTGCGAGACAAACAAGGTTAACTCTTTCGTGCCAAGGTCAAAAGATCGAAGCCAACTTCGTGATTATACCTAAACTAACTGTAGATTTGATTATAGGTGCAGATTTTTTAAATGAGAGACGAGCGATAATAGATATGGGGAAAGGTAGCGTAACATTCGGGAATGTCACACTTCTCTTTGAGCAAAAACTAAAATTAGAAGAAATACCAGTTATAAACAAACAATTAAGAATGACGTGAGATAAAGAGGATGAAGAATTTGATTGGTATGCACAAAAGGGGGAATCGCCTCAACTCATGTTAGAAGTCCATAAAGAAATCGACGAAAAATTGCAAAACGTTCAAGGTGTTTTGGACGCAGTAAAAGAGAATTAGAGGGTATTTTACGAGAAAAAGCAGAGGTATTTTTACCTGAGACTGGCAGTATTAAACACTTTCAGTACAAGTTTGAAACAAAACAGGCAAAACCTTAGGACTTCGCCATGTGAGCCATATCTAAAAGTTTGAAGGTTAATTTTATTACTGGTAAATAATCAGTACAACATTTCAAGATTATGTTGCAGATAAGATCGTCAGGAGAAAGAAGAATGAAGAGAGAGGAAGGTGGGAAAAAGAAAGTAGTTTCAATAAAAACAAAAACAAAAATAACACCAATAGTACCATAGATTAAGGTGAAGGGATAAAGCGTAGATAGTCTAATAGCATGGAATACTAAAATGCTATACACCATGACACTACACAAAAATTAAAAACGAATTTGAGGATTCTTGTAGAAGTTAAGACTCAAAATATCTTAGAATTGTAACATGGAAAGGGCGCCAAAATTTGTAAAGCTTTTTCAAAAGGCGTAAAACAATGTAGGTACTAGACATATGTTAGATGATTATAAGTAAAACTTATTGTAAGAACCATTGTAAAAACTACAGCAAAGACCAGATGCAGCGATCCACAAGTTGCAACGCAAGAAGTATCAAGAAAGAAAAGGACGTAATTAGCAAGACATGTTTCCTACAAGGCAGAAGCATCGAGAGAAGGGAAAGGACAGTGAGACCAACAGAGGGCCCTTGTATCTGATGTGGGCAGTAAATCTGCCCACTAAGCGGAACCCTGCTGTGACAGAACACGGAAGGTCAAGAGGGTCTTGGGACGCCCCGACTCAGAGGACAAGCAAAAAACGGCCTGACGAGAAGCCCGTTTGGGCAAGCCACCACTGGCAAAAACAAATGTGTGTAAAAGTCACAATACTGCTATTAAACAGCACGCTGATGCACAAAACTGAAGAAAACTTCCACAAAGTAAAAATGACATGCCCAAACAATTTATCAAACTGTTACTAAGAGGAGAACTTCAAAGCGACTAGTTATCAATAAATATTTCCATATCCTGCCCAGAGAAGAACCAAGAATCAAATAAGAAGCAGAGAAAAAGCAGGAAGAACAGAAGTCGAAGATTTACAAGATTGAGACCAAGAAAGAAGATGGGTGAAGAATAGACGACATACCTTCCCAAATCCGTATCCTATTGTAAACTAGTCGTCTGCGAAGTATTATAACGAAAAACGACCGCTTTTAGCGACACATAACGATGACTTTCACGCATACAAAGCCAGTAAACCATGAGATTCTGCACTCACAGCTCCATTCCATTATGGGACCTCCACAACAGCAACACACACTTGCAAAGCCAACAAGGAACGACGAACGAAGCTATACATCAAATACTTGCCCACATCCATCTCGCTCAAGTCCATCACCTTCGTGCAAAAACATTCACCAACCTCATGCTTAAACATTCATAGGATTGTGTGAATGTGTGAAATCAAATTATGTGATGTAGGAATTGTGCAAAAGAAACATGTGAAACACTAAATAAGTTAAGCACACCAGACAGTTAATAAACTACTAAATAACAGTCATTGACTATGGACTTAGGTAAAAAATAGACTATCGATAAAAATAAGTCATTAGTTCTGAAATGGACAGTATATAAAGAACAAAAGTAAGGCATAATAAACACTAAAAATATATGCCACTTATTTTCTCCTCATAAAAATAAAAGAATAACTATATTTTACTTATTTTCTTCTTATAAAAACAAAGAATAAAAATTATCTTGTTGGATGTTTTCCTTTATTTTTACATTTGTACCATTTATTAGGATAATATCTCAACACTTGTGTATGTATATTTCTGTGTCAAAGCAATTCTTGGAAATAATTCTTATTTGTTAGTGTAACAATATTGAAATGAGTGTCTAGAAACAAAAACATTTTACTTGTACATGATCTTTAGAAAATGTGTTAGGAATAGATTTTACTTAATTATTACACTTATAAAAAAAAATTTCTAAGAAAATCGATGTGAAAGACTCCTCACTTTCGATAACAAACCTCTTAAAAAACAAACTTCACACTTAAATAAAGAAAGAAAATAATTTAAAAAAATAATAATAGCATAAAAATATTCTTGTCTTGTTAATATAAACATATTTTTGAGAATAATGTGGAGGAATATAAAAATATAAATTAGTAATACGAACTAGCATAGAACCAGAATAACGTGGCTGAACAGTACGCAACAAAATTTAGATAAAGGAATAATTTTTGACTGACTTAGACAACGATTCAATCATTGCCTAACTTCAGTGCAAAAATTAAGTTCGAAGGGTGGTGATATGTAAGGTGTCAGACAAATCCAACACCTTCCATGAAAACCCTGACATGATAAGCAAATCCAGTAGTATGTCACATAGCTCCGAATAAATCGTGACATTAAATTAACCAAAGTAATACGAGTAACGAGTGAGCAAATGGAATACCACAGACTAACACCAGAATGCCTAAATGCATGTCATACCTTCCCACTGTGAGACAGACGCATTTCCGAGGGGAGAAACGAGAACAGAAGCAGAGAGCAGAACCATGTTAAGCTAGAAGGCCCTACGATAAGGAACTGACACCCACGTTGCCAGCTAGCCACCAGGACCACCCTCCAGCCCTGTTAAAAGCTAGAGCCCTCCAGAAGAACAGTATAGATCTTATGATAACACTAAAAGGGCCACACCAGCCGCAAGTTTTAGCGAGAGACTTTTTCGCGTCTCTGTTACATTGCAAACGTTAAAAACATTGCCCCACCACGAAAATAACCGCCAGGACCACCCCCCAGCCCATGTTAAAAGCTAGAGCCCTCCAGAAGAACAGTATAGATCTTACGATAACACTAAGAGGGCCACACCAGCCGCAAGTTTTAGAGTGAGACTTTTTCGCGTCTCTGTTACGTTGCAAACGTTAAAAACATTGCCGCACCACGAAAAGTAACCACCAGGACCACCCCCCAGCCCATGTTAAAAGATAGAGCCCTCCAGAAGAACAGTATAGATCTTACGATAACACTAAAAGGGCCACACCAGCTGCAAGTTTTAGTGTGAGACTTTTTCGCGTCTCTGTTACGTTGCAAACGTAAAAAATATTGTCCCATCACAAAAAGTATAACGTTTCTCATTGGATAGACAGAATTTTTGTAGGCGGAGCTTAAAGTTAACATTGAGACCCTGATTGGTCAGATGAAAACACAGCCAGACAGTTTTTTTAAACCAACTTCGGCAAATTGTAGTAAGGAGAAGTTAGAAAAAGAGTTGCTTCCGAGACGGCGAAGGTGGAGCTGCGCCGCCCGCTGCCCCCTGAAGCTGCCTAACCAACGACAAGGTAATTAACGCACGTGATGCCGCATAACAGCGCACAAAGCTTCACTCAGAACTGCAGAAGTCTCATCTGTTACACCCCCGTTTTGCGTAATACTAGTGTTGATCGTCAATTAAAGCTCATGGTACTCACATTTGCTACGTAACTTAAAATCTGAAACGCGATGATTTTTCTGTTATATAATTATTGAGAAGCCACATCAGCCACTGTAATTTACGACAAGTTAGATAAGTAATTAAAGATAATTGAGGGTCACTATAGACCATTTTGATAGTTTTCTCTTTTGTGAAACTTAATTTAAACCTAGATTATAGATGTGATATGGCATAGGTCATCCTTCGATCCATTGTAGAACTTGGAAACCCATTCAGGTAATATTCGTTGACATTTTTGTTGAAAGCAGTTGGTTTTTATCAACCTGTATTAACACATTTCCTTTTATCAATAGTGCAATTTAGAAACAATGTTTTGTGAGTAGAATAAAATTTCCAATGGAAAACTTAACTTCTTTTTCGACGTTATTTTACCAGCTAACTAAAAATAGGAAAGCCTTGAACTCCTTCCACCAAATTTAGTTAGTATTAAGATTCTTTTACGGGGAGTGCAGTGGAGGTGACGCTGAAATCATTAAGTATTTGGTTATATCATCGCTAGTCTCACTTAACTCTTCTGGACTCTACATGTCATGTGTGGTCTGACGTCTCCTTACCAGCAACAGGTCCCAGGTTCAAACTAGTCAATTCCCTAAAAAACATGCTCAGAGCGTCGTTGCGCGAAAGTGGTAGAGAGACACGACATAGAACAAACAGAAACCACGCAGAATGTTAGAAACTACTTAAACCTAACTAACCTAAGGATATCACACACATCCATGCCCGAGGCAGGATTCGAACCTGCAACCGCAGCAGTCGCGCGGTTCCGGACTGAAGCGCCTAGAACCGCTCGGCCACCGCGGCCGGCCAGTACGTGAGTCTCATTAACCGAAGGTAAAGAATTTTTTTGTGTTTACTGTACTGTTCACATGGAGTACAGCTGACGTCTGGAGGGAGTCACATATGAGTTAATTAATAAAAAATGACATGGGTATTTACTGAATTGGTAAACTGAATCAATGGTTCAGGAACATAGATTACGATGAGATACAGGTAAATATCCAAATAAGACTCACCAGGTGTGAGATTAAGTTAACAAGGAATGAATCGTTACTTTATCATGTGGTGCTTTACTTTTGTTGAAATATATGTACTACATGTTTCCAGTCAGTGCATAATGTGCGGAACGAATATCATGGAATTCAAAAGACGTTTTCACCATCGAATCCTAATCACGAATGTTTCCAGAAACGTTACACGGACTTGGTTACTATCTCTGTCTTTTATTACGTGATAAACGCTCCAGTCACCGCCAGTAACATGGTAATGTGATATAGTCCCCCTGAAATCCAAACACAACGCTATTCCAGTCGGTTAAATACAGCATAAGAAGCATTCCAGATGTCAGTAACAATTTGGACGATCTCTGGCGTCTAGAATTAGTAATCAGTGTTGTTGTCAGCGAGACTAGAAGGCGTGTCGTTGGAGGTATTATGAAGTGAATTCTTGAGACGGCTTTACGGCTTTCCTGGATGGTGACAAACGGGGACACGTAAGCCGCGGTTATTTTTGGAGCTCCTCATTTACGGGCAGGGCTCACGCTCCCTATAGCGGCTGTCTCAAGAAGGCCGTTCTATTACTAACCACCCTCCTCCATATAATGTTCTCTACATTATGGTTCCTTCCGCTCTTCGTTGGTAACGTTATCAGAGAGAATGATGGCATATTAAAACCAAAATACTCTTACCATGGTCCCTTCTTAGACGCTGGGAATAGACGCTACATGATATTTCTTTTCTGGTTTACTCAGAACTCATTCGAAATGAACACTAAAATAACAGTCTCCTAATATTTCTTTAGTACATCTTCGTTACTCTGAACAATAAACGTGTATAATTTCTTATTATTATATACGTAGTAATGTATTCAGAAAAAAATTGAATCACAGTGTATTAGATCGGACACTGAAATTGGGCTAAACCAAATGCTCGGCTGTGTATCGGTGTGATTAGGTACCACTAACTGAATAAATTCCTTCAGCTCTCCAAGTGAGGTGGCACAGTTGATAAGACACTTCACTTGCATTCGGGAAGACAGGAGTCAAACTGGCGTACGGATCTACTTATTTAAGTTCCCGTACTTATGGAAATCGTTTCAGGCAAATGTGGAGGTTGGACCTTAAATAAGGCCACTGTGTAAGCCTAGACCACAATGGGACGCTTGACTTGAAACATCCTTCCTTGTTCGGTCTCTGCCCGAAACATTTGTAAGACTCTGAATCGGTAACTAAAGCGGAGTCACGTAAGATGTGTACAAACGCACGACAGAGTAACCGTAGAGTTTAGTGAACTATCATTAACGGTTCATGGTTGTGTGACTTTGTTCTTTACTATGAATAAAAAAATAAAATCTACCTTTCCCTGCATCTGATTGCCGTCAGTAAAGATGATACCTGTATAAATTAACATCCATAACATTACTGCTATACAAAATGTATGCTGTTTTGTAGAATTTAGAATTCAGTGAAATTTACGAATGTGAATAAATTTAGGGAAAATGTATATATCCATCGCTACTGGAACTCGACGTAATGTTTCTATGACAGAGCGCAAACACCTCGTCAGCTAGGCAGTTGTGCATGCACATCATGGAATTGTCTGTGGATGGAGCAGGCCGCTGTGGTCGAGCGATTCTAGGCGCTTCAGTCCGGAACCACGCATCTGCTACGTTTGCCGGTTCGAATCCTGACTCGGACATGGATATGTTTGATATCCTTAGGTTATTTAGGTTTAAGTAGTTCTAAGTCCAGGGGACTGATGACCTCAGATGTTAAGTCCTATAGTGCTTAGAGCCATTTGAACCATTTTGTCTGTGGATGCATTACGAACATTGTTGGTGAATAATGCGACCAGCCACAAATACATTTAAAAATGCTTTATTTCTTTGCCGTAAAAGGTTCAGGAGTATCTTCAGACGTCTAAGATATCCGACTACATTAATGTTTTCCGACAGCATCATGTCGTGCGCGCCTGCAGTGTGTTTTAGTGGAGTACTGCAGTATTGAAGGAGCGGCTGTCATGCTGCTGACGAAAACATTAATGTAATCGGAATAGTTAGCCACTTGCATACGGACATAATTGCCCGAAACCGAATATGCATTGAAATAAATCATTTTGTGAAGTATTTATGGCTGAGTGCATTATTCACTAACATTTTCAACGACATCGGAGTTCGCGAGATTCACCACAGGTAACATAACATGATGATCATTGTTTTTAAATAATTAATCCAAGCCGTAGCGTGGCAAATGTTTTCCAGCTATTCATATTTCCTGCCATTACGTTCCAAATATACGGTAGCGCATATGGAATATCTCTGGATACTGCACTGACTTAGGAAACCATTTCACACCTATCATGTTTGGTAACTTGGACAATAAAGCTTGTAGCTGGAACAGTGTGTCTTGTGCTCTAAGAAAAGACGATTTACAGGTCTGCGCCAGGTACATTGATGATTACTGATTAAGTAAAATCTACTTCCATTGACTTACTGACTGCCATTTGAAGTAGCATCAGTAGTGCCTTCAATTTCGTTATGGTGACCTGAATGGTAGACAAGCAATAGCTGCATTCATAGCAATTATTGTAACTAACTCTGGGATCTCGTTTGTTGCGGGATTCACTTCGGTGACTTTGCGGTTTGCCCTAATAATGCTCTGGCATTCCCATCAAAATACGACTACAAGAGGGTAGCGGATGGATGACTGCCCTTATCGAGTGAATGGCTACAACAGTCCGTTTAATATTAATAACCTTCTTGAGAGTCTTTGTATTTTTTCCATCGTTTTACAATGCTGAGTGAAATATTATCAAAAATCGAAAGCTGCCTTTATAACTTTGGCAATTAGCTTTCACTATTGTCCTGATTAATCACTCAAATCACTCATATAAAAAAAAGATTAAATATGCAGTACTTTCTGAAAGATTATTTTCCAGTCGGTAGTTTTCTCTGCATTAAATCATCCAATCATAATTTTAGTTCAGGCAGTAGTTTTACATTAATGAAGCGTGGCGTGAGAGACTGCAGCAATACGAGCGTAATTTTCTTGCCTCTGTGACCCGTCATGCAGTTCTTAATCCCGCCACGTGAGGGATCTGTTTTGGCGCCGTTTTAACGATTAGTATCTTCCCTACTTCTGGGATTCCTTACAAAATAAATTAGGTTGTATAAGCTAAGTGTAATTTAATGTTGGAGGAAGATTCCGACTACGTCGAAAGTATTTTTAAAGGACTTATTTGGAGTAGGTTAATTCGTCAAAGGTTTTATTATGGTTTCAGTAGAAATTTTTTTGAGTGCGTAAATTTTAGTAGGGATAC
Source organism: Schistocerca americana (assembly GCF_021461395.2). Lineage (NCBI taxonomy): Eukaryota > Metazoa > Arthropoda > Insecta > Orthoptera > Acrididae > Schistocerca > Schistocerca americana. The sequence goes on along the minus strand of NC_060130.1, from coordinate 380,744,474 downwards.
GTCCTACTAAGAAGCCATGACAGGAGTGAAATCAGTGATCGAAGGTGAACAGCTAATATTATTATTAGGGAAAAAGCTAATAGCACTTTAAATACAGCACTAACAGGTTAAACGTTCTGAAGTTGGCTTCAAAATATAGAATATAGAAGGTGATTGAGGAGCCGTGTGGAAGGTAGTTACTATGGTGTCTGTGGGGCACGGAAGAAAGGTGATCATTTTCGGCGGCTCTCTCATACGACGAAGACGAAAGCTGGGGGTTCAGAGGACTCAGCAGAGTTATATTTCAACAGTGGAACTACGTTGTACGTTGGGTAATTTAAAACTGCAGTTATGTTTCCATTTGCCGCAGGCTACCGACTACCGAGGAAGAGGATATTTAGAGAGATTTGATTGTGATGTAGCCTGGATTTCCTTTCGGAGGCAGCAATATGTTTTTATAGCATTTTTGCCAGTAGTGATTTTCGAACACCAACATTGTCACCTGACCCAGGTTCGTGAAATCCTTTGGCATCATCCCCGTGTTTGGTTATATCACTAATAGAGATCAGATCTTTATTTCGACATTTGTAGAAGTAAGGATTATTTATGAGTATTTTGCTTTAATGGAAATCGAAATGATCGTTTCGTGTGACTGAGCCTCGTACTTTCGAATTATGACTGGGAGACATCCCTTGACTGAGATTCCGATAACTTTGCAAGGAAATACTGATTGATTAAGTGGATATTGTTCCTAATATGCCACACCGGTTATTGGAGTAATGACTGTCGAATTGAACCTGGGTACTACAGCGCTGAAATCAGTGATATAGGATTTGTAATTTGTTCTTGCGGGGCAAATTGAAGCTGGCTGCTATCATCAAAATCATTTTAAAAATGTTGTAGTTAACCAGGTCAACCAAAAAGTACGGATAGAATGTTTCCTTTGCCGAAAGTGGTGTAACTGAGACCAGTGCCTACAGTGAAATCATTATGCGACTTCACGGTGGAAGAAGAGGAGAAGATAGATTTCAACTTTACTTCTAGTTTTAATGGAAAATGTGACTGGGCTAAAGCTCTCAGTTATCGCCAGCTGGAAGAAAGCTTCAGTAGCGTAAGATTCCCAAGTCCTGTGATAAATTGTATGGATCATATCAACATGGCACATATTCCTATTGTGTACCTGTGATGCACTTGTAATGAACAGATGTGCTCATCTTGAAGATCTCACAACTGGCCTCTTATACACTGAACAGCCGAAGAAACTGTCACACCTGCCTAATATCGTGTAGGGCCCCCGCGAGCATGCAGAAGAGCCGCAAAACAACGTGGCATAGACTCGGCTTATGTCTGATGTAGTGCTGGAGGGATCTGACACCATGAATACCACAGGGCTGTCCTTAAATCCGCAAGAGTAAGAGTGAGTGGAAATATCTTCTAAACAGCACATTGATAAGCATCCCACGTATGCTCAATAATGAAATTACAATGAAATGAACACCCCTAGCTGCATACAGGCGTTGACATAAGTCAACGGCGAGATTTGAAAATGTGTGCCAGGACCAGGACTCGAAACCGGGATCACTGGCTTATATGGCAGACACTCTATCCACGTGAGCCACCGAGGACACAAATGATAAAGCGACTGCGGGGACTTACCTCTGGCACGCCTCCCGTGACACCCACATTCGCAACTTATTGTGCCGCACTATATTCATAGTGCCCCTGCCCATTATACTCATTACCCGCGGCTTTACTGCCGATTCCAGTAAGAGTTCGGGTACTCTTTGTGCAACCGCACAGAAGAAGATGGTCAATGACGGCATATTAAGATGGTATCTGTTCTTTCAGATACCATCTTCATATATATATGCTGAATAATGTTCATGCCTGGCGAGTCTGGTGGCCAGCGGAAGTGTTTAAATTCAGAAGAGTGTTCCTGGAGCCACTATGTAGCATTTCTGGACGTGTGGGGTGTCGCATTGTCGTGCTGGAATTTCCCAACTCTTTCGGAATGCACAATGGACATGAATGGATGCATCAGACAGGATGCTTACGTAAGTGTCACCTGTAAGAGTCGTGTCTACACATACCGGGGATCATATCCCCACACCATTACAGTGCCTCCAACAGCTTGAACATTCCCCTGCTGATATGCAGGGTCCATACATTCATGAGGTTGTCCCTATACTCGTACACGTCCATCCGCTAGATACAATTTGAAACGAGCCTCGTTCGACCAGGCAACAAGTTTCCATTCAGCATTAGTCCAATGTCGGTGTTCACGAGCCCAAGCAAGGCGTAAAACATTGTGTCGTGCAGGTGTCTGGGGCACACGGGCGGGCCTTCCGCTCCGAAAGCCCGTATCGACGATGTTTCTTTGAATGGTTCGCATGCTGACAATTGTTGATAGCCTAGCATTGAAATCTGCAGCAATGTGCGGAGGTGTTGCACTTCTGTCACGTTGAACGATTCTCTTTAGTCGTCCTTGGTCCCGTTCTTGCAGGATCTTCATCCGGCCGTAGCGATGTCGGAGATCTGATGTTTTATCGGATTCCTGATATTCATGGTACACTCGTGAAATGGTCGTACGGGAAAATTCCCATTTCATCGCTACATCAGACATGCTGTGTCGCATCGCTCGGACGCCGACTGTAACACCACATTCAAACTCAGTGAAATCTTGATAACCTGCCATTGTGGCAGCAATAACTGATCTAACTACTGCGCCAGACAATGGTTGCCTACCGCAGTGCCGCATTGTGCCTGTTTACATGCCTGTGTATTTGTATACACTTGCGTATACCAGTTTCTTTGCCGCTTCAGTGTAAGACTTCACTTTACAGCTTGGTTGTTATTTGTCATCTGTCAATGGGCCTTGTTGTTGACGATGTGTTAATGCGTCCAAAATGGATCAAATGGCTCTGAGCACTATGGGACTTAACATCTATGGTCATCAGTCCCCTAGCGTTAATGCGTATGGGCCATTGCCTTCTCATTGTCTGATACGATAGTAAACGTCATAGGTCAAACATACAGAAATACAAGCCGGCCGGTGTGGCCGTGCGGTTCTAGACACTTCGGTCTGGAACCGCGTGACCGCTACGGTCGCAGGTTCGAATCCTGCCTCGGGCATGGATGTGTGTGATGTCCTTAGGTTAGTTAGGTTTAAGTAGTTCTAAGTTCTAGGGGACTGCTGACCATAGATATTAAGTCCCATAGTGCTCAGAGCCATTTGAACAGAAATACAGTTAGGGACTGCCGCTCACATTTCTGTTAAGATCATTGCTGAGTACAACAAGGGAGCTTTTTAAAAATGCTATAATGCGTATAAGTGACGAAGTAATGAATGAAAACAAAGCCAAGGAATGCGAAAAATTTGTTTTCTTCGTATTAATATAACATTTGCTGTTCAAATTATAGTTCGAGTTCCAGAAATGAAATGGCACCATGTGTCATTCAGTCTTGCTGTCGGCAGTGGCAGTAATGGTTTGAAACAACAACGTAGTTGGTTGTTACAATAAGTTTACAGAAAGAGAATGCTGAAGACATTAATGAAGATAACTGACTGGGACTCAAAGCATTACGCATCTGATTACCGCAGCAGAGTTTTTTCATGGTCTCACCTCATTCAGCGTAATGTGAATGTATAGTGTCAGGTCAGTTTCAAAGGCGCAAGACAATGACAGTGGATTAAACTTCCTTGCTGGCATTTTAGTAGCATTTACCTTGCCTCGAGATTGTGATTATTTTTTTGTGTCATCAGTCTTCTGGCGGGTTTGATGCGACCTACCACGAATTCCTCTCCGGTGACAAACTCTTCATCTCAGAGTCCTCGATTGCAGGATGTACTCTTCCTCTACATTTTTTGCCCTCTACAGCTACGTCTAGCACCATGGCAGCCATTCCGTGATGTCTTAACGGATGTCCTATCATCGTTTTCCTTCTTCTTGTCAGTGTTTTCACATATCCCTTACCTCTCCGATTTTGCACCGGACCTCCTCATTCGTTACCTTATCAATCAACCTAAGTTTCAACATTCGTCCGCAGCACCACATCTGAAGTGCTTCGATTCTCTTCTGTTCCGGTTTTCCCACAGTCCATGTTCCACTACCATACAATGCTGTGCTCCAAACGTACATTCTCAGGAATATCTTCCTCAAATTAAGTCCTATGTTTGATAATAGCAGACTTTTCTTGGCCAGAAACGCCCTTTTTGCCAGTGCTAGCTTGCTTTTCATGTCCTCCTTGCTCCGTCCGTCTCTGGTTATTTTGCTGTCTAGATAGTAGAATTCTTTAACTTCATCTACTCGGTGACAGTCAATCCTGATGTTAAGTCCCTCGCTGTTCTTATTTCTGCTACTTCTTTCGTCTTTCTTCTATTAACTCTCAATCCGTATTCTGTGCACATTAGACTGTTCATTCCATTCAGAAGATCATGTAATCCTTCTTTACTTTCACTCAGGATAGCAATGTCATCAATCTTATAATTGATATCCTTTCCCCTTGAATTTAGCTCTACTCCTGAACCTTTCTTTTGTGTCCATCCTTGCTTCTTCGACGTACAGATTGAACAGTAGGGGCGAAAGACTACATTCCTTTCTTACTCTCTTCTTAATCCGAGCACTTCTTTCTTGGTCGTCCACTCTTATTATTCCCTCTCGTATCTACATGGTTACTCTGCAAATCACATTTAAGTGCCTGGCAGAGGGTTCGTCGAACCATTTTCATACTACTTCTCTACCATTCCACTCTCGAATTGCACGTGGGAAAAAGGAACACCTAAATCTGTTCGTTCGAGCTCTGATTTCTCTTATTGTATTATGATGATCATTTCTCCCTTCGTAGATGGGTGTCAAGAAAATATTTTCGCATTTGGAAGAGAAAGTTGGTGATTGAAATTTCGTAAATAGATCTCGCCGCAAAGAAAACCGCCTTTGTTTCAGTGATAACCAACCCAACTCGCGTATCATATCAGTGACACTCTCACTCCTATTGCGTGATAACACGAAACGAGTTGCCCTTCTTTGCACTTTTTCGATGTCCTCATTCAATCCTAGCTGGTAAGAATCTCACACCGCGCAGCAATATTTCAGCAGAGGACGGACAAGTGTAATGTAGGCTGTGTCTTTAGTGGGTTTGCCGCATCTTCTAAGTGTTCTGCCAACAAAGTGCAGTCTTTGTTTCGCCTTCCCGCAATATTATCTATGTGGTCTTTCCAATTTAAGTTGCTCGTAATTGTAATTCCTAGGTATTTAGTCGAATTAAGAGCCCTTATATTTGTGCGATTTATCGCACATATTATATATTACCCGTCTCTCCCTATAGCTGACCCCTATTTTTCTCAGGATTTCGAACAACTTGCACAATTTTACATTGTCGAATGCTTTTTCCTGGTCAAGAAAGCCTATATACGTGTCTTAATTTTTCTTTAGTCTTGCTTCCATTATCAACTGCAACGTAAGAATTGCCTTTCTGGTGCCTTTACGTTTCCTAAAGCCAATCTGATCGTCATCTAACACATCCTCAATTTTCTTTTCGATTCTTCTGTATATTATTCTTGTCAGCAACTTGGATGCATGAGCCGTTATGCTGATTTTGCGATTATTATCAGCTTTTGCAGTCTTCGGGATTGTGTGGATGCTTTTTTTCCGGAAGTCAGGTGGTATGTTGCCAGACTCATACATTCTACACACCAACGTGAATAGTCGTTTTGTTGCAGCTTCCCCGAATGATTTTCGAAATTCTAATGGAATGTTATCCATTCCTTCTGCCTTATTTGACCTTAAGTCCTCAAAAGCTCTCTTAAATTCCGATTCTAATACTCATAGAGGCCTTCAATGTACTCTTTCCACTTATCCGCTCTCTCCTCTGCATTTAACTGTGGAACTCCGGTTGTACCCTTAATGTAACCACCCTTTCTTTCAACTTCATCGAAGGGTGTTTTGGCTTTCGTATATGCTGAGTCAGCCGGCCGCGGTGGCCGTGCGGTTCTGGCGCTGCAGTCCGGAACCGCGAGGCTGCTACGGTCGCAGGTTCGAATCCTGCCTCGGGCATGGGTGTGTGTGATGTCCTTAGGTTAGTTAGGTTTAAGTAGTTCTAAGTTCTATGGGACTTATGACCTATGATGTTGAGTACCATAGTGCTCAGAGCCATATGCTGAGTCAGTCCTTCTGACAATCATTTCTTTTTAGATTTCTTCACATTTTTCATGCAGCCATTTCGTTTTAGCTTCCCTGCACTTTTTTCATTCCTCAACGACTTGTATTTTTGCATACCTGAATTTCCTCGGACATTTTTGTATTTTCTTCTTTCATCGAACATCTGAAGCGTTTCTTCTGTTACCCTTGGTTTCTTCGCAGTTACCTTCTATTTAGCTTTGTTTTCCTTTCCAACTTCCGTGATTGCCCTTTTTAGAGTAGTCCATTCCTCTTCAACCGTACTACCCACTGAGCTGTTCCTCACTGCTGTATCTACAGCCTTAGAGAACTTCAGCGTGTCTCGTCATTTCTTAGTACTTACTTATCCCACTTCTTTGCGTATTGATTCTTCCTGACTAATTTCTTAAACTTCAATCAACTCTTCATCAGTTGTGAGCTGGGTCCATATCTCCTCCTGGGTAAGCCTTACAATCCAGTATCAGATTTCGGAATCTCTCCTTAACCATGATGTAATTTAAGTGAAATCTTCCCGTATCACCCGGTCTTTTCCAATTATATCTCCTCCGCTTGTGTTTCTTGAACAGATTTTCGTTATTACTAGCTGAAATTTATTGCAGAACTCAATTAATCTTTCTCCTCTCTCAATCCTTGTCCCAAGCTCATACTCTCCTGCAACCTTTTCTTCTGCTCCTCCTACAACTGCATTCCAGTCCCCCATGACTATTAGGTTTTCATGTCCTTTCACAATATCCTGATATACTTTCTCTGTCTCTTCATCTTCAGCTTGTAACGTTGGCATGTGTACCTGTACTATCGTTGTCGGTGTTGGTTTGCTGTAGATTCCGATCAGAAGAACCCTGCACGCTCTCTGCCCTACCTCCCTATTCATAACGAATCCTACTCCTGTTATACCATTTTCTGCTGCTGTTGATATAACTCTATACGCATCTGACCAGAAATCCTCTTATTCCTTCAATTTCACTTCTCTGATCCCTACTAAATCTAGATTGAGCCTTTGAAATCCCCTTATCATGTTTTCTAACTTCCTTACCACGTTAAAGCTTCTGACATTCCACGCCCCGACTCGTAGAACGTTATCCTTTCGTTGATTATTCAATCTTTTTCTCATGGGCACCTCCCCCTTGGCACGCCACTCCCAGAGATCCCAATGGGGGACTATTGTGGAATCTTTTGCCAATGGAAAGGTCATCATGACCCTTTTTCAGTTACAGGCCACATGTCTTGTAAATACATGTTGTGTGTCTTTAATGCAGTGGTTTTCACTGCCTTCTGCATCCTCATGCCGTTGATCGTTGCTGATTCTTCCGCCTTTAGGGCCAGTTTCCCACCCCAAGGACAAGGGAGTGCCCTGAACCTCTGTCCGCTCCTCCGCCTTCTTTGTCAATGCCGTTGGCAGAATGAGGGTGACTCCTTGTGCCGGATCGAGCGAGGTGGCACAATGGTTAGCACACTGACCTCGCATTCGGGAGAACGACGGTTCGATCCCGTGTCCGGCCATCGTGATTTAGGTTTTCCTTGATTTCCCTAAATTGCTCCAGGCCAATGCCGGGGTGGTTTCTTTGAAAGGGCACGGCCGACTTCCTTCCCCATCCTACCCTAACCCAATGAGACCGATGACCTCGCTGTCTGGTCTCCTCTCCCAATCAACCCCAACCCTTGTGCCGGAAGTCTTCGGACAATGTTGATTATTAATCCAAATTCAAGTGGTGGCGGGTTTCGAACCCAGGACCGATGATGTACTAGCCTTGTAAAGCAGTCTGTGAACTAGGTCTCACCTTCGATTATCGTTCCGATTTTTAAATTTCTCATACTTACATGCTTCGATAGTAGAGAAAAACTTGAATGACAGAATGACTACATACGGGTGTGGATTGAGTAAAATATAAAGAGATGCAGCTGTATGGTAGTTGAGAGTATGGATTACATAAAATTCATTAATAAACGCTGTATTAATATAATTGACACATTCCAAAGTGCCAGAGACACGTCATTTAAACGTAAAAAGTTTGATCGAAACTTATTATCGTTACCTATTTCGTTTAACAGAGCGGATAAGTCCACCGTAAGTATTTTAATTAACGATTAATTAATCTCAGTACAGTACATTAGGACCATTACATTTCATTTTATACATTGGCGTAGTTAAAAGTAATGGCTACGAATGTTTGTGTGAAAACTCGCTAACCTTTTAAATAAAACAAACGACATCAACATTCTACACCTTTATTCTTCATGTATAGATATTTGCAACACTCTGGCGCTAGAGCGCTACGAACTGTTGTTTATAACATGGCGTTGTGTATCGTAACTATGTCGGTTGCGTGATATTCAGTGTACTGTAATTGAGTTTCGAATTCTAAGAATTCATCCACACACGGAGCATCCTCTCGTTCATCATAACGATGCCAAATTGACATACGAGCGCTGCGAGATCTGCCAGAATCCAATGTCACAGTCATCAATCATCGCCCGAAGTCCAGACTTGTCTTCATCCGATATTCATATGTTTCCAAAGCTTAATGGACGCCATCGGGGACTTCACATTGATAGTGGTGAAGCGGTGCAAGCAAGGGTGAGGTGGTAGCTCCCTCAATAACGTCAAACGTTCTACAGTGATGGTTTCAAAAAACTGGTCTCTCGTTGGGAGAAATGTGTGGGTCGCCAGTGTCTCTATGTCGAAAAATAAGTATGTACACATGAAGAATAGAAATGTGGAATGTTAATAACGTTTGTTTTATTTGAAATGCTGTAAGATATTTCACATAAAAGTTCAGAGGCATTACTTTCCAGCACGCCATTGAAATTAAAAATGTTATGTTATCTGAGGAAAACAATAGCAGAGTTTAAGATATTTCGGAGCACAAGTTATGGCTGGGAAATGATGGCAAAGGAAATCGTCCGTGTCCCGTTAAAAATAACTGTCCCGGCATTCATCTCAAAAGACCTACGGAAACTATGGTAAACCTGTATGTGGATGACCACACTAGAATTAGGCTAAGGCTCTTCCCGAATTCGAGTTGAGTACCTTGACGAGTGTGCCACATCTGTTAGTAGTAAGCCTATGGTGCACGGAAGGGATGATAGTTCTTCAAGAACCGCGAGTTGCGAATGATGTAACAAGGCAAGTTGCTAGATGCGTGTGAAACATGATGTGTTGATCAGACCAGGAACAACGTGAAATGCTGTTCATGAATAGACATGAAACTGAAAATTGGCGGGAAACAGTGTCTCGGTAGGGAGTGCGTAATCCATACAGACGTAACTCATCGTGCAGGACATTTGGAGACGGATGTTGTCGCTCGGATGCAGGGTTTTGAACATCATTTTCCGAGGACATTGGATCCGGTGTCGAAGCTCAGTACCTAACACTAATCTTGTAGCACTGCATGCCAAAAATTTCTTAACTTTTAAATTTGTATTCGATATGAACGAATTCCTCTCTTACGGATATTTTTGTTATTACTAGTCTGCCTTGTATATCCTCTCTACATCAGCCAGCGTCACTTATTTTGCTCGTCAAATAACACAATTCACAATTTAATAACCACTTTTACTAGTACTAACTAATGTAATCTACATAAACACTAGGCATGGTGGTTATCGCTGAAACAATCGGTAATAACGTTTTTTTTTGTTCTTTTTTTGTGCACTCCAGTTTAATGTGATTCTTAAAACCGTTCAAAATAACTGGTTTCTGAAACAACCGATTTTTGGTTTTTTATTCCTATTATCTCCTGTAATAAACTTAGAAATCGAACAAAGACTGAAAAATTTTGACTCTCTCCGTTTCAGGATACATAGAATCAAAATATTAAACTAAATAGACAAATAAAAGGAAACTTTGTCTGTCCATCGTTCGCTGCTTTTCTCGAAACGCGATAAGTGAATACTGCAAAAAATCGCCAATATTCCAATATTTATTCTAATTTTCTTTAAACTCTGATCAAAAATCATGTTGTAATCGGGGATCATGTCACTGTTTTGGCTTTACGAATAGTCAGTGCAGAACACTGTTTTTCATGTTAATTTGTCTGGTTTGAAGGGCTATAAGCAGATAAGGCATATTACGTCGACACAGGGAGCAGATCACATACGTTCTATTTTCATTGCATACTGTGAATCAACTGTCGTTAAGTTTTTAATTTATTGTTGTTACCATATTTTCCTTCGTCTTCTATTATTCAATCGAAGTGGCAGACAAATCTTTAATTCTTTAATGCAAGTGAAGGACTGTACTTTATTGCTACGTCACTTCGTAAAGATATTTGCAGCCTAGGGTTTGTGCCGTTCTACAATACAACGGCGGTCCGGCGATAACAGTGAGAAACTACCGTATAGACCATATGGAGACAAGTCTTTCACGTTGTAGTACATACCTACCTTAAACCATGACCCACGGTAACTGGGAAACTATTGTCTCAGAAATGCTGTAAAAATTCTTGTATCATATGTTTGTTGCTCGTTTCTGTCGACGTCGTTATCAAAACAGCATTGATCTCTTTTCCTACTTTATATAATAACGCAATGTTTTAAACCAATGTAAATTTTACAAATAAAATTACTGCTTCTTTTTAAAAAAAAAGTTTTATTTAAAAACGAAAAATTTTAGCCCTGGTGCTAAGTGAAATTGATATTTCGGTGTTTTACTCAGTTGCTAGTAAAAATTAAAAAAAACACTTATAATAACCGAACCAAACAAATACTAAAAAATACCGGTTATTCAGAGCTAAAATATTGGTATCGATTTTAAAGGGTCGGTTTTCCCACGCCTACTAAACTTCCGATGTATGCTGTGGCATGCGAATTTGCTGACAATGAAAGTCAACCTGCACACCAAAAACGGCCCACCAGTGGAACTGACATTGTCATCAAAAGTTAAGATAAGAAAATTATGAGTTTATGTTCCAAGGTATGTAGCTACTTAAGTAATTTCTTCTCGTAGAACTGTGTGCAGACAATCGAGAGGTTTACCCAACGAGTCGCTTAATAAAAGGGTACAGTGATACATAGCAGCGTGATGTACACGTCATGTATTTCCTGCCAGGCAACTATGTTTCCGTCAAGGTTGATGTGTACTTCTGGTAAAAGACAGAAAAGAAACGTTTGTCTATAAACGGTGAATACCTATGATATGAAGCGAGCGGAAGTATTGCTCGAAGCGACTGCAGCCTACAGGCGGAACAAAGAAGTGCGGAGCCGGCGTGGCGCGGCGGTCAAGTTGAGTCACGTTGCGCTTACTCAGCGCACATTTTCAAGTTACAGAAGCACACGTAACCGCCCCCTCCACTCGCCGCAGGCGATGCACGCCCAGAACATTCGGCAGGCGCTCCGCGCAGGCGCGGGCGCAGGCGCACGTCTCCAAGTAAACATAGCCATGCATCGCCGGCGCTGCACACCGAAATAACACGCCGCCGCTTTCTATTAAGTCCGCCCGCACCTGTGCTTTGTCTCACATCTCAACAGTAGGCGACAGAGCTGTTGATCCATTATTGTCATTACGAACCACCGCGTGTCATTTTCGTATGCATTAGTAAACAAATGTTGAGACACACTAATTACGTTATTTAGTAGTCTATAACAACAGATTGATACTTTGTAAAAAACGAGGGTTTTGAAAAGAACTGTCTTTTCACAGATGTCAATAACTTGTGGCCTGCTATCCTTTTCTTTATTTTCCAACATGTTTCACGAAATAATGACATCGAGGTACTTAAACTTCCTGTGGAATAGTGGTATACGTTACCAAACACGATTTTTATTTCAAAAAATCCTTCTACAAGGCAGCATTGAATATGTATAATTTTTAAATGATAAAATGGCCCCAGTAGGAATCCTGCGTAACTTATACGAGACATTTCATTGAGTCATTCACTTCATTTTTCTGTACTGATAAATCACAGAACGACGTATTATCATCCACGTTAGGACTTCCAAACATTTCGTCGGCGACCCCTTTCGCACTGCCGCGATTCTTCGCGACCCGCAGTCACTGCTGTACATGTAACTAGTACTAACAGTGTAAGGAAACAATAGATACAGCTAAACTTATTTTTCTGCATGAACTCTATTACAACTTCCCTCTTTGTAGAAAATAAACTTGAATAAAGTAAATTTTTAGAACCGAATAACTGCGAAGAAGCATCATTGTAGAACTAAGATTAAAATAGTGGTTAAAACATCAACAACAGAAACGATTATAACGAAATAGGAAACAAAATTAAAAAAATACGTTATTAACTATCTGTAACAGAGGATATTTGACAGAAAGCATGAAAGGATATAAATACCTTCTATGTGACGTATGTGATTATTTATTTTGACACAACGGATCTAAACATATCTTTATTACTGCCACTGCTCTTCTCATGACGCACCTGATGTTCTAAAGATTTGAGCGATATTTTGATTTACTAGCCAAATAAGTGAAAATTACGATTCACACAAACGAGTGATTTTAATTCGACAGTACCGAAAATTTGGCTTGACACCAATCGAGAAACCTTTCAACATTTTCTTATTTTGTATTATAGGACAGGCCAGTTTTCACATGTTCGCATTCCTACGACAAATGCGAATCCAATCAAACCGATTACTGTTTAGATCTGGCAGGAGATATTTATGAAAATTCTTTTCTAAATAATCCAAATAATGGGTTATGATATTCTTAACCAAATGAAAATTGAATTTATCATCAGGACTCTGGTCAGGGTATGTGAAAACATTTAAAACAAGTTATTCTCCGCCTTAGACTTAATTCTGCATTATTCACGAACATTTGTCCACTACACGTTTTGATGATAAACGTTCATCAAGTGGAAGGCAGCGTGTAAGGGGGTAAAGAGGTTGTGTCGAGACTTCTGCTGCAGATAATTGAATTAACCACAGAATTTATAGATGTGGTATAGCAGGTGATTTAGATATATTAAAAGTACTTATAGAACAATGAAACAGAATTTGTGTCGCATTCACAATTGCGAATACATAAGTTAATCGAATATCTAAGGAGGTACTGAATGTAACTGGGGAGAAAAGAAATATATGGCGTAACCTGACTAAAGAAAAGATTCAGTTGATAGGGGAAAGAACACGGGTAGTGAGGGGGGAGGGGGGTTAGAGGGGATGCAAACTTTGTATAAGGAGACCAAAACTTGAATACAGTAAGCAGGTTCAAACAGATGTAGGTTGCTGTAGTTATGCAGACATGAGAATTGCACAGGATAGACGAGTGTGGAGAGTTGCATCAAACCAGACTTCGAGCTGTAGACGACAACAAGAGGTGATACATAGGACAAAGATTCTCTTTACTCGGGAGGAATGCAGTTAATATAGACACTCGAACATGTTGATTTATGTGTCCGAAGTTTCCCAGAATCTTACCAGAAAAAAGACGAATGAATTAAAGAAAAAACAATCAACGGCAAGGGCTAATGGCTTTCCAGTTTTTCTTCAAACGTGTTCCTGCTCCGTCTCTGGTGTCCCTGATGTCGACAAAGCACTGATCATCAACATTGACAAATACGTAAATCTTGAACCATCGTTGATTGAGACAAAACACCTAAATGTTCCAATTATCTGTCAAAAGAAGATTTGATAGACGCTAACATTAATTCTCAGTGGTGATATGACGTTCGTTTTTACGACTACACCCTTTCCACAAGCGGACAATTATATTTGATATTGGTAGAAAAGGGTAAGGAAATCTTGCTATTGAACGCTCTTGCACGAGATGTCTAAGAAATAACATACCTTTGCAGCTTCGATTAACAATTAATGGTCAACGTATTATCGCAACAGCTGTCTAGAGCATATACTTGTCTTCAACTAAATCTGTTCAGAACAGTTTCACTCCGTTTCTACTTATAAGCTGATGCTGTTGCTGGAACTCCTTACTATCTATTTCTTAATAGTCATTATAAATACATTTTTATAAACAGAAACGTCTTTTCCTTGCACCAGTCTATATTTATGTTTCTGACTTGTGTTACCTTTTACATTAAAGCGTACGCAGTAAATTTCGTCAAGAGTAGTACCGTTTCGATTTTACATGTAGTACGTATGGATTGGAAAATGGTTCACGCAATAATTTTTACGCAAAAAAATGATTACTTACTTTATCCAGCCAAATTAGCATTTCCTCTCGCCTCGTCGTAGGTTAGAAGTCGCACTGACGCTACACATTTGAGACGTCGATACATTTGCATGACTCTATCTTTCTTTTATGATAATTCTTTAGCTGTATGCTATTAAGACCGTTATTGATCCGGCAATAATTACAAATTTTTCTTACTTGCACTGTAAATGATATATGTCGTAACAAGCTTTCCTTGGTGTCTCTTTAATTTTTTGTGTATGTGTGAGTCGCCAACTTAACCAACGTTCTCTCTGCCTCTCTCTATTTGTGTAGAGGCGCGCGGGGGCTGGTGTGTGTGTGTGTGTGTGTGTGTGTGTGTGTGTTGAGCGAGAGAGAGAGAGAGAAAGTTATCTTTATGACATTTATGTTACACATGTCGACATGATGTTAAGACACTGGGGAAGTAGGATTGTGGCTGATAGAGGAGAGGATCGATGAAAGTAAAATGTGGATTGAACAGTTGAAAAAAATTGTTGAAATGGCTCTGAGCCCTATGGGACTTAACATCTGAGGTCATCAGTCCCCTAGAACTTAGAACTACTTAAACCTAAGTAACCTAAGTACATCACACACATCCATGCCCGAGGCAGAATACGAACCTGTGACGTAGCGGTCGCGCGGTTCCTGACTGAAGGGCCTAGAGCAGCTCGGCCACTGCGGCCGGCGATTGAACAGTTGACAGAGAGTAAGCCCTGAGTTGTTGCTACGCATACAATTGAATTCTTCTTAAAAGACATCATAGTCGCCGTTGACTGTATGAAATACTTATTATTAGGATTGCAATTTCGGCCTTAGGGCCATTTTCAAGTAACACTGCAAAAGTTACGTAAAAACAAAAAATACAAAAGTAAAGCACAGGGTGTATATACATAATTAAACAAACATTTCATTAAGATAGTAGCGCAATTATAAAAATTGGTGAGAAATGTACGTAACTTACATTCTGCCAGAATATAAGACTATCTGACATGAGTATATGTCGTCGTCAAAATGCAGCCTTTTGACTGCGAGAGTCCCAAAAGATCCGATGAGTACGACACTTATTACATCGAAAAGTGTTGTTAAATGTATTCCAAACTGTCAATGTTACCATCGTTCTAATAATCTATCACACATACAAGCTCAGGTGCACTGACAACATATGGAGCTAAGTCTCTTGGCGCGAAAATACATTTACTAAAGATACTGCCTGTGCACGTTGCAAAGATGGTGCACACCAAGGATACAATTTATAAACTTTATATCGTACAGTATTTTCATCTGTCGACATCATACATGAATAGAATATTCGGCGGGCACTTAACGACAGGTTTAAAGAACACGTCAGACAGACAGAGAGCAATACCTCTACCTTTAGCAAACACTTAATTGAGAATAAACAGATGGTCGACAACATAGATTCATCCCTTAAAATACTGCATACTGTGCCTAAAAGTAGAATCAGGAATATTCTAGAAGAAATAGAGATTTACAAGTGTATTACAGATACTCGTAATGACCTACTTAATGCTCAAACTAATTTAAAAAATAAAAGATTTTTAGATAATTTCCAGTCAGTTTTATGTACAAATGACAGATCGTAAAATGGCTTAGGGGCGCAATACCTTTGACATCTGATGGGAGTTTACCACCCTGACATTTTGCTTAGACAAGCGTGTAAATGAGGTTTTATATATAAAAAAAGTGGATACTTCAAAATTATATTAGCAACAGTGTAGTGTCATATCCGTTACAACTTGCAATGTATCTCTTCTCTTAGTTTATGTATTTTAGGATCGCAAATTTTTATGTGATGTATCTGACCATTTTTGTCCTAAATCATAAGTAACAAATTTTATTAGTAATCCTGGTGTGTTTTACTGTTAAGAAAAGTTTATGGACTATAACGAGGGAAGAAAAGCATACTCCAATGTATTTTAGTTTTGTAAATTTTATAAATGAAATGTAGCTCCGACATTTCGTTGTATCCGAGGAATTTGATTTGTTGCATCAATCTGTTTCAACAGTGATTCATAGAACTGTACAGTTACTTTGAACACTTACCAAAAACGGTTTCATCAACTTCGATGGAATATTATACATATTTACTTAGTCGTGTGAACATAATCTTCCGTCGGTTCTTGGTAGAACAACATAATAATAAATGAGAAGCACCAGTTTGCTTTTGTTCTACAGTATTACTTTTATTGTTAACCGGTTTTCGGCTTACAAGGCCATCATCAGACATTTACTGAGTATTATCACCAAAAAAGTTACAATGTTTGCAAACAACATTGGAAGAGAAGTAACTCGTCTAGAATGAAGTAGGAATATACAGTAAGTATGTCCCACACAGTCATAGCACTATTTAGAAAGCTGTATGATGTCGACAGATGAAAAGACTTTACGATATAAAGTTTATAAGTTGTATCCTTGGAGTGCACCATCTTTGCTACGTGCACAGGCAGTATCTTTAGTAAATGTATTTTCGCGCCAACAGACTTAGCTCCATATGTTGTCAGTGTTCCTCAGCTTGTATATGAGATAGATTATTAGAACGATGGTAACATTGACAGTTCAGTACATATTTAACAACATTTTACAATGTAATAAGTGTCGTACTCATCGAATCTTTTGGGACTCTGGCAGTGAAATGACTGCATTTTGACGACGACACGTACTCATGTCAGATAGTCTTATATTCTGACAGAATGTAAGTTATGTACATTTCTCACCAATTTTTATAATTACGTTACTATTTTAATGAAATGTTTGTTTAATTATGTATATACACCTTGTGCTTCACTTTTGTATTTTTTGTGTTTATGTAACTTTTGCAGTGTTACTTGAAAATGGCCCTAAGACCGAAATTGCAGTCGTAGTAATAAATATTTCATATAGTCAACGGAGACTATGACGTCTTTTAAGAAATACTATATGACTGTGAATCCCAACCATGAGAAGTTAATGAAACTGAATTTTTGCTTCAGAAATTATTTGGAGGGGATCAGGGACGATTGGAAAGAAATGGTTGTGTGCTGTTTCGATGTTACTCTGCTACTTTATCTGTTAACGTGATTAGTAAGTTGTTTGTCATGTGCTCTTGTTCATTCAAACCAGTTTTCTGTTCTGCCATTTTTATAAATGATTATTTCATTGTAAGTTTAGAAGGTGTTTTGTGTTGTTTATTGTGATTATTTTCGTCTCTTCTTCCTTAGATGTTGGCTTGTGATTATGTTCTTTGAGAGACTCTGCAGAAATGGAGTGATTTAACTCATATTTCCATTCACAGACCTGTTATTCTTATCATGCATCTAATGTTCTACCTATCTGTCCCAAATCAAATACCTCTCATCACATGTATACCTAGTTCCTGATTTATGTCCATGTCATTCGTTAATTTTGGAATGTATTCGGATAAAACAGCCTGTTTGTTGTGCTATATTTGTGTCTTGTCTTTTGAAATATTGGTGATTTTATGTGCGAGTAATTGTTTGTATGCTATTGTGTACCATGTTCTATCTTATTTTCTATTGACCTCACTCTTCTGTGTTCTTGTTATGTTATAGTGTGTGTTGCATGTACATGCGTGCATGTGTGTGTGTGTGTGTGTGTGTGTGTGTGTGTGTGTGTGTGTGTTTGTGTTGAGAGAGGATGAGTCATTCTCTTACTATTCTCCATATTCAAGGGTACAATTTCACGTTGATTGTACACCCATCACATCGTTTTTGTGAGACGACAGGAAGTTATCAGTATGAGGCGGCATTGATGGGAGCATGTATGTGGTAAATGTATGTGTTATCTTTACAGTAACTCTCATTCAAATAGTATTTTATAGAGTTGAAAATAAGCTGGCGTTTGGTCATTTAACAGTCAATATTGCAGAGGACGTTAGTGGATTGATAGCCACGTGCAGCTATTAGGGAAAGGAACGTCTTGAAGTACCTACTGGGGATAGAATGATGGACCCAAGAATTTTTCGCACCGGTGCGCAGACAATGCGTTTGGTCGAGGAGGCGGAAAAACTGCATTCGTCGACCTACCTGTTAGGCACCTCTTGCCACAGCAGGGGCAGGGGCAAGAGAGAAATCTAGGTCTCCCGGCCAATGGGTTGCGGTTGTGTTGTATATGCCTTTTGTCAACAGGAATGGCGGCCATATAAAAAATCGCGAGGTCCCATGTTCACCGTGGACCAGACACTATCGAAGGATCCTTCATGTGGTGTCGTCCCTCTGCCTGCAGAGATTTTTGAAAGGACACCACATTTATGGCGTCTCTGAAATTATCTATGTCGGAACACAAAAGCACTTTTCTTAACTTAGCCGGGGCCCCTGGTCAGACACGCAGTAACTTTCAGGCCGTCCATATCGTGATACATACGTGTTGTTCACTTTAGAGCTATACAGCAATTCAAAACACTCTGCCTAAAGTGACTATGGGAAAAGACAAGTCAGAAGCACAATGTCTCCTCTTCTCTGCATGGGAATTGCAAGTCAGGGATTGGCTGCCTTTCCTGTAGGGACAAGGATATTGTTAACTTTGATTAGTGTTGGCCGAGGAGTAGAGCCAACATGTTAAAGTGGAGACATGGAGCTGGTGGAGTGTTGTGATTGGCACGAAATCCTAGTGGGGGCGATTGTGGGAGTACTTTAGTGGAGTTTCCTGAAGTGTGATGGAAAATGAGGAGAGGAAAAAACTTGGTCAGTTTCCGGTTTGGAGTGGGCCTTCTGTTGCAGACTCCGGTCTGGAGTGTGTCTTCCAATTCAGACTTTGGTCTGAAATGAGCCTTTTGATTCAGACTCCGATCTTGAGAGGATTCTATTCTTGACTTTTGTTAAGAGTGGGTTGCACTTGGGACACTTGTCCTTAGAGTAACTTTGCACTAGCACTGGTTCGAACTGGGGAGTCTGTAGTGCGGACTTAGCTGTACCGATAGTTTACACCTAATCATCTCAGACAACTCGCTGTGCCAATAGCAGGCTTCCTCGTGACAGGTCTGTCACGCTGGCGTTTGATCTCCTTGTGTACATTGCCGTATACGTTAGTCAAATTGGTCCATGATATAACGCGATCGGGAGAGTCACACAATGGAATCTGCTGAGATTACAGGGATCCATTATAGAGTAATTGAGATCCGTCTAACAGATCGCCACCAGCGACTTTGCATACCTTGTGCCCGCGATAGAGAATTGCAGGCGCTGCACATCGCTGTTCTGCAGACACTTGAACCAACGACCGTCACACATCGACAAAAGGGTTATTGTAATGCTGATCCGGCTTGTTAGGGCAAACAAGATTACAGTATCTCCACTTGTTCTCAGCTGCACCAACATAGTATAAATTCTGTGTTGCGTGTTTGTACAGCAATCAGAGTGTAATATTTCTTCTCCTCTATGTACTTGTGTAGTTATCAATTCGTTCGAGCAATCAATCGTTCATAATAGGAAACCCAGTTATAGCTCAGTCACTCAAAATGATTCAGAAATTTTACTTGTTAGAATGAAATCAGGCGATGATTCTTCTTCTCTGCAGGCTCGTGCTTTGCGGCAGTCTGCTAGTGTATACAAATAAAATGCCTTGTAATTTTGGGAGCGTTGTATAATCAGTCGGGAAACCTCAGATCAAGCGGATATTTGGCTTTGATGAAGTTTAACCTTCCGAAGAAATAATGGAGCTCTTGGATTATTAAATTCAGGTTCATATCCACTCTTTCGGAAGTTCCCTTCTGATTAACAACTGCGCAATATATCGATGAATATCATTAATTCTCAAATGTCAAATACACACCTTTTGTAAGAAGGAGCAATATATCTGCATATTTCCCTTTTAATTCTACAATTTCGTCTCAGTTATCATTTGTCATAAATCTCAATATTCAGATTACAATTCTTCAAACCAAGCTCAGGCTAATCGGCACGAAGACAATCTCGGAAGCTTTTTCTTCTAACAACCCCCAGAGAGAGTACTACAAAGAATAATTATGCGCTCATGGCATAGCTATTGTATGAAACTACTTTGCGCATGGATTCTGCGAGTATGAAGATATAAAATTAGTAAACGTCATTCAAGGGTAGAATTGTATCAGAATAATTCATCGAATATAAAGAGATATTACAATTGCCCCTCGCAGCGAGCAAATTTAATGATAATACACTTTGCGAGCTAACAGAAAAAATTTGGTGGGTTGTTTATTCAAAAGAGGAATATTTTGAATTAATAGAATTTTACTACAGAGAGTATGGGTAACATGTTAAGACAGTAAGTTACGAGAATACCTAAGCTGTAGCTTCTACATGCACCGGGGTATACCCGCATCCCGAGTACATAACCAGGGAAGATGTAGATTGGTGTAGTTACGAAAAAGGTCTACCCATTTGGGAACTGGCTTTCACGGGGAAACCCTGGAAAACCCGGAAGAATAGACCCCAGCTCAGGTACTAAATAAAATAGGAAAGCCTAAATCCAATTGCAATATATAGAAGCTGTATAGATTTGATCGAAGGAAAAGTGCCTGATAGCCAGAAAAAAAATTTACATTAGTGCTCCAAAAAATTTTTTCAAAATTCTTCTTTCGACGATGTAGCCGGCGATCTCGTTGTGAAGTCGATGGAACAGGAACACTGGGTACGGACAGCGAGTAGGCGACGCACAGCGTTTGGTGGAGGCGGTACGGAGGACGAGCGATGGCTTATGGTACAGGACAGAAGAATCTGTCCGAGGTTTGCTTTCAATTACGAAATTATGGATAAAATTTAAGTTTACACCTGATGAAAAGCTTTAAACATAGGCATATGACACTACAACAGTACCAATTTAAAATTATACATGTGTCTGGCAAAGAAAATATTATTGCGGATACACTGTCAAGATCCCCAGAAGGTTTAACGCCGGAAATAGAATCAGTAAATACTTCGGATTTTCCAGTATTACTGTTGCAGGACAATATCTACATAACTTATTATGTACATCTTTGTAGAGATATGGGAAATTTGCAACGAAAAGACCCTCGATGGAAGAAGATAATTCAGCTAAAGGAACAACAAAATTAAAGGGCTAGTTTAGATCAATATGAATTAGTAAATGGATTATTATTCTTCAGATGTGGGAAGGACAATAATCCACGGTGGTGTGTATGTATCCCGAAGGAATATGAGGAAAAATTAATTTGGTTTACACAGCCAAGGGCGTTAATGTCGTGT
Source organism: Schistocerca americana (assembly GCF_021461395.2). Classification (NCBI taxonomy): domain Eukaryota; kingdom Metazoa; phylum Arthropoda; class Insecta; order Orthoptera; family Acrididae; genus Schistocerca; species Schistocerca americana. Next base: position 380,723,007 of record NC_060130.1, on the reverse strand, counting down.
GATATTTGCGGCCCTCTCCCAAGATCAAGAGGAGGAGTCAAATTCATTGTTGGATTCTTTGACGTATTTACAAAATATGTAAAACTGTATGCATTAAAGTTTGCTACTGCCAGAGCTGTTGTAGTGAGATTGGTTCGTGACTATCTTCCGCATGTAGGTTTACCGAAATCCATAATTACAGATAATGCCAGAACTTTTACCAGACTTAAATGGAAGCAAACATTAACACAGCTTGGTATTCGACAAATTTTGACATCATGTTGTCATCCACAAGGTAGTCCAATAGAACGAGTTTTCCGAGAATTAAACCGATTTATGCGTACATACTGTCACAGTAAACAAACATCATGGGCTGATTATTTATCAGAATTTGAACAAATATTTAATAATCTGACACATACCTCAACTAACTTTACTCCAACAGAGCTTATGTTTAGTCGGATTGAAAAGAACTTCTGGATAAACCATCTGCCAAAGTATGAAGACCAGAATTCGAAATGGGAGGAAAAGATTCGACTCGCACTTGTCAATTTAACTAAAAAGGCAATACAACAGAAATTGACATATGATAAACGGATTCACTGGATTCAGACGTTTCATCTTGGAGAAAAGGTTTTATTGAGGCAACACATCCGTTCCTCGAAACTGATGAAGAACATAAAGAAATGGAATCTTATTTATACCGGACCATATGTTTTTGTAAATATACCAAATCCTGGATCATACTTGTTGGCATATCCCGAATCGAAAAGAATAAAGGGATTATTCCCGCATAATTATGTTGTTTAGAGGGTAAGAGACATTGAGATTACTCCTGTGATAGGTTAAGAGACAGTGAGATTACTCCTGTGATAGGTTATGAGACAGTGAGATTACTCCTGTGATATGTTAAGAGACAGTGAGATTATTCCTATGATAGTTTAGCACAAAATTTTAAGATACGTAGAAGAATTTGTTAATTACTAGTGTTTGTAAGTGTGGACTGTTACCAGAAGCCATAGTGATATACAATGAAAGTGCATCTACATTTCCTCAAGACACGGCACTTATGTGAGAATTGCGTGTGAACCTTGAACTGTGCGGTATATGTAGGTAAATACGCGGTGTGTATGATGTGCGCTGTTCGCGTGAGAAAACACATGAACTGTGAAACGGAGCAACAGTCGATAATGTCACTGCTGCAAACAATAGAATAAACTCTCTGGTTGCGCGAGAGAAAATTATTATAATTTTTAGATTTTTCATTATGCCTTCTCTACCAGGAGAATTAATTTAAGAATATTAATTAACATTTTAAGAATAGCAGTTTGTGCGTTTACTATTATGGACATAATTGTTGAAATATATTTCCATAAATGTTCATGAGAGAATGAAGAAGATTCTGCGCGTGGATGATTTGTTAAATGAACATATGTCATCATTAATGATACTTATTTGCAGGTGGATCTATAAATCAGTTAATTATAAGTATAATGAAAATTTTTCAGAGAATTCTTTTCTAGAAATTATTCCCTTTGTGGAGTCAGGGTCATATGCCTATGTTTAAAGTTTTTCATCAGGTGTAAACTTAAATTTTATCCATAATTTCATAATTGAAAGCAAACCTCGGACAGATTCAATGCTCTACTTCCACTTGCACTATAACAAAACGAAGATTAGATTTTAAAAACATTTTGAGAGGATTACATTCGATATGAGCTACAACAAAATTTAAATTCCCACAGTCTATTTGGCAATGTTTTGGACAATCAGCAGTTGTAATGGAAAACATCTTTGGTATTGAGGTCTAAAAAAAAAAAAAATTGTGATTGTCAGGACTGATGGATGTTCCAGTCTAATACAGATGGAAGAATATAAGAATCCACTCCGATTTTTAGTTCAACGATGAAATATGGACTTCGTTGCCTTAATCCACTCTCTTCCAGGGATTTATTCAGTCAGAACCTTTTCTTATTCCACTTCAAACCTATTCCATGTTCACGTCCCTGACCATCTGTTCCTGTGATCACCTAGCTGTTTCTACGGCACATTACCAGCTTCTGTCCTGTACCATAAGCCATCGCCTGTCCTCCGTACCGCCTCCATCAAACGCTGTGCGTCGCCTACCCGCTGTCCGTACCCAGTGTTCCTGTTCCATCGACTTCACAACGAGATCGCCGGCTACATCGTCGAAAGAAGAATTTTGAAAAATTTTTTTGGAGCACTATTGTAAAATTTTTTTTGGCTATGAGGCACTTTTCCTTCGATCTAATCTATACAGCTTCTATATATTGCAATTAGATTTAGGCTTTCCTATCTTATTTAGTACCTGAGCTGGGGTCTATTCTTCCGGGTTTTCCAGGGTTTCCCCGTGAAGGTCAGTTCCCAAATAGGTAGACCTTTTTCGTAATTACACCAATCTACATCCTCCCTGGTTATGTGCTCGGGATGCGGGTATACCCCGGTATATGTAAAAGCTACAGCTTAGGTATTCTCGTAACTTACTGTCTTAACATGTTACCCATACTCTCTGTAGTAAAATTCTATTAATTCAAAATATTCCTCTTTTGAATAAACAACCCACCAAATTTTTTCTGTTAGCTCGCAAAGTGTATTATCATTAAATTTGCTCGCTGCGAGGGGCAATTGTAATATCTCTTTATATTCGATGAATTATTCTGATACAATTCTACCCTTGAATGACGTTTACTAATTTTATATCTTCATACTCATAGAATCCATGCGCAAAGTAGTTTCATACAATAGCTATGCCATGAGCGCATAGTTATTCTTTGTAGTACTCTCTCTGGGGGTTGTTAGAAAAAAAAGCTTCCGAGATTGTCTTCGTGCCGATTAGCCTGAGCTTGGTTTGAAGAACTGTAATCTGAATATTGAGATTTATGACAAATGATAACTGAGACGAAATTGTAGAATTAAAAGGGAAATATGCAGATATATTGCTCCTTCTTACAAAAGGTGTGTATTTGACATTTGAGAATTAATGATATTCATCGATATATTGCGCAGTTGTTAATCAGAAGGGAACTTCCGAAAGAGTGGATATGAACCTGAATTTAATAATCCTAGAGCTCCATTATATCTTCGGAAGGTTAAACTTCATCAAAGCCAAATATCCGCTTGATCTGAGGTTTCCCGACTGATTATACAACGCTCCCAAAATTACAAGGCATTTTATTTGTATACAGTAGCAGACTGCCGCAAAGCACGAGCCTGCAGAGAAGAAGAATCATCGCCTGATTTCATTCTAACAAGTAAAATTTCTGAATCATTTTGAGTGACTGAGCTGTGACTGTGTTTCCTATTATGAATGATTGATTGCTAGAACGAATTGATAACTACATAATTATATAGAGAAGAAGAAAAATTACAAGTGTTAGATAATTCCAGATTGCGTTATCTATATTTTGAGGCACAGTAAATATTTGAATCAGACAAAACCTTAATTCTGGCCAGCCAGCCGACAACCTGGGGAGTGTTAATTGTGTGTGGCATATCTGTACTGCCATCATGTCATGTTTATTTGTCATCACGCTTACCATTTATTTTGTCCTTTTTCTGATCATTGATCTTGCACCATAACTTTAAAAAAGATCGATACCATGTTGATGTATTAATCACCCATCAACAGTTGAGTAAAATAATGACAGGGCCACCATTTCATTAATATTATTTAAGCGTTCATATTCATTTAGATTCTGATAAATGTGATAACCTGTAATGTAGGCTATCAGCAATAAGCACAGCGAAAGGGCAAAATCAGTTTCAGCAGAAGCATGGGATAGATAGTCAAGTGGTGGGCTTTATAGTTAAAAGTGATTGCTGTCAGGATATAAGCTCATAGTTGCCTGTCACCTTCCAAACCAGTGTAGTCGTGCTGTGTGTGTGTGTGTGTGTGTGTGTGTGTGTGTGTGTGTGTGTGTGTGTGTGTGTGCGTGCGCGCGCGCGCTTGTGCATGCATGCGTGCGCCCGCCTGGGTGTTTCTGTTTGGGTATTTGGTTATGCTGCGTTGTTATTTGTGGCTTTTTGTTGTAATATGTCGCAGTATGAACAATAGGATTTTACTTAAGTCACTGTATAATCATGAGGATATCGCAAAAGCTACAAAATGTGGACAAATGTGGTTTAGAATTGTTGTGCGCCGTTCTGAAAAGTGTGTACCATTTAAAGGCTGACTGATAGCTGATGGACGCCTCCAGGTTCCCGAGAACCTGAGATACTACAGTGGGATGCTTAACGTTGTTCCAGTTACAAGAATGGAAGCAACATTAGCGTTTCACTTTCCGCCAACAACGAGGCTATTACAGATGGAGCACAAGCTCGAATTTTTTGAGGATAGGTAAGTATTGTATTCTATTGTATTTTACTGAACTGGGGACCTAGAAACGACTGAGAGGCTTCGTCCCCGCCGTATCCCTCAGTGTTTCACAGTCCCACAACAGGCTACATCAATCCACTCAACCCACCGCTGCCCCACACCGAACCCACGGTTACTGTGTGGTTCGGCCCCCAGTGAACGCCCCCTTGAACATATCACACCAGACGAGTGTAACTCCAAATGTTTGCGTGGAAGAGTAATTATTGTGAAGGCGTACGTGGGGACAGTGTTTGCGCAGCAATCGTCGACGTAGTGTAACCGAGGCGGCATAAGTGGAACGAGCGCGCATTCACCGAGGCAGATGGAATACCGCCCCTCCCCCTCCCTTCCCCACATGCCCAATTACTGAGTCATGTCTATGCCCTGTCAAACACGTCCAGGTGAATTTGTATTTTTAATTTATAAGTAACATATAAGTGAACAAAAATAATTATTGGTACACTCTTTCCCTGTTTTAATTTCGCGTACAATTTTTTTCGTCCATTGTGGGGCCATTGTATTTAATTACATACCCCATCATTTGAAAAATAACAGAAATATAAAAGTTATTACGGTGATTTTTTGCCCTTAAATTGTTGTTTAGCTTTGTGTTTATAATGCATGCATAAGATACAAATTAATAAAAGTAGCTATTGTTATATCCTTCCACTGATTTAATACTTTTGTGTACAACATTTTTTGGCCCCACTGTGTGTGCAGTCCATTTATTTGCATGCACCACCATTACATTACAACAGTGTTCTCTGTAATGGTTGTCCTTTAATTTCATTGCCTAGTGTATGCTTGTGTTACTGTTGTATCTATTGTTTGTGGCTATCGGCATTATGATATCTAGTTCTTTTTGGCAGTTTTCCTTGTTGAGTGACAGTGTGTGCATTTCAGATTAAATTCTTAAATTTCTTTTGTGTCTGTATATCTGGTAGCCTCAGTTCCATGCTTTAATAACTGTCTAGTGTTCGGTTCCACCATCTTTACTACTGACAGGGACTGTGATAACTGAGATCAGATGAGAGGTGAGTTGGTGACCCTCCAGTCACAGCTCCAGGCAGCGCTGGCTTCGGTCCAGCAACTTGCACCTGTTGGTGGTGGGCATCACAGTGTGGAGGGAGCGGGGGTAGAGTGGAGAATCGGAGATCCAAGGGGCGTCCAGCATGTCCCATGTATCCCTCGACAGGTCCACCAATGTAACCGCCCTGGTCACTGCCTTCCTTGAGAATGTACGCTCACCTGTCGTCGAGTGAGAGGTCGTTTCAGGACGTGGGTGGCAACGAAAGGCTGTCCAGAGGAAGGGAGGAGTCTATCGAAAAACTTCCCCAGTTCAACTGTCAAACAGGTTTAAGGTTACCGTAGCTAATAAAGGTCGTGAGCCTGGTGGAGACGCTTTCCCTGTTTCAGAGGAAGTCTCTCAGCCTCCAAAACCTGGGAATTCTCAGAGTTTTGGATCACTGATAGTTGGGAACTCCAGTATTAGGCGCGTTACGGGTCGCTTTTATGGATATGGCCGTCAAGGGCGGGGAAAAAATCCAAGGTGCACTTTGTGAGCATACCGGGACGATTCGTACCACATGTGGTGCTTCAAGATGTCATGAAGAGGACAGGGTGCAGCCAACCGCCGGAGGTAGCTCATGCCGGAACTAATGACTAGTGTCAGTTTGGATTGGAAGAAATTCTCTCTGGTTTCGAGTAGCTGTCTGAATTGGTAAAAAATGCCAGTCTTGATTATGAGATGAATGCAGAGTTCACCATCTGTAGCATCGCTGACAGGACCAATTGTGGACCTTTGGTACAAAGCCATTTGGAGGATCCGAATCTCAGGTCTCAGATGGTTCTGCGACAGAGTACGCTGCAGAATTTTCGACTTTTGTCGTAGGGTGCTGGTGTTTCACGTTCCGCTTAATAGGTCACGTGTTAGAGCTCCAATTCTAATACAAAGCCCTGAAGGTCAAATCGTTATAGATACCGAAAGATGACGAAAGCCTGAGATAAGCGCAGACGATATTTACAAACCACCTAACGGTATCCATAAAGGACAGATTAAATATCGTTCGTGGTTAAGAATTTGTAGCTGTCAGAAGTAAACAGAAGAGCCAAAGAAACTGGTGCACCTCCCTAACATAGGGTAGGGCCCCCGCGAGGATGCAGAAGTGCCGCAACATGAAGTAACCTGGACTCAACTAATGTCTGAAGTAGTACTGGAGGGAATTGACGATATGAATCCTGCACGGCTGTCCATAAATCCGTAAGACTGCGAGGGAGTGGAGAAACTCTTCTGAACAGCACGTTGCAAGGCATTCCAGATATGCTCAATAATGTTCATATCTGGGAATGTGGTGGCCAGCGGAAGTGTTTAGACTCAAAAGATTGTTCCTGGAGACACTCTGTAGCAATTCTGGACGTGTCGGTTGTCGAATTGTCCTGCATGAATTGCCAAAGTCCGTCGGAAGGCACAATTGACATGAATGGATGCAGGTGACTAGACAGGATGCTTGCGTCACCTGTCAGAGAAGTCCCATATCACTCCAACTGCACACGCCTCACACCATTACAAAGCCTCCATTAGCTTGAACAGTCCATTGCTGACATGAAAGATCCGTGGATTCAAGAGGTTGTCTCCATACCCGTACACGTACATCCGATCCATACAATTAGAAACGAGACTCGTCCGACGAGGCAACGTGTTTCGAGTCATTAACAGTCCGATGTCGGTGTTGACTGGCCCAGGTGACGTGTGAAGCTTTGAGTGGTGCAGTCATCAAGGGTACACGAGTGGGCCTTCGGCCCCAAAAGCCCATATCAATGACGTTTCTTTGAATGGTTCGCACGCTGACACTTGTTGTTGGCCCAGCATTGAAATCTGCAGCAATTTGCGGAAGGGTTGCACTTCTGTGACATTGAACGATTCTCTTTAGTCGTCGTTGGTCCCGTTCTTGCAGGATCGTTTTCCAGTCGCAGCAATGTCGGAGATTTGATGTTTTACCAGATTCCTGATATTCACCGTACACTCGTGAAATGGTCTTACGGGAAATTCCACACTTCATCGCCACCTCGGAGACGCTGTGTCCCATCGCTCGTGCGCCAACTACAACACCAAGTTCAAACTCACGTAAGTCTTGATAACCTGCCACCATTGTAGCAGCAGTAACCGATCTAAAACTGCGCCAGACACTAATTGTCAAGCCGGCCGTTGTGGAGGAGCGGCTCTAGGCGCTTCAGTCTGGAACCGCGCTGCTGCTACGGTCGCAGGTTCGAATCCTGCCTCGGGCAAGGATGTATATGATGTCCTTAGGTTAGTTAGGTTTAAGTAGTTCTAAGTATAGGGGACTGATGACCTCAGATGTTATGTCCCATAGTGCTCAGAGCCATTTGAACCATTTGAAGTAATTGTTTTGTATAGGCGTTGCCGACTGCGGCACCGTTTTCTGCCTGTTTACACATCTCTGTATTTTAATACTCATGCCTATACCAGTTTCTTTGGCGCTTTAGTGTTGTTTCCCGTGTTGTGAAGTTGAAGCAGTTACTTGGTGTGGGAGAGAATAGGTAGCGATTACACTTACCTACCGGAATAAATTAAAGATTTTTTCCCATTACCGACCCCAGGGTCAGTTGATTCAGTTGCTGAATAAGTCTAAGAACAAATTAAGCCTCATTTTAAACAGAAACCCCACTCATACAATTACAATTGGCGTTAACTTCAACCTATACTCAATGTGTTGAAAGACGTATTCGTTTAAGCTTGGTGGTAGTCATAAAATGTGGTACTAAATGCTTTATCCGTAAATAGTTTTGGACAATTAGTTTATTAGCCCAGTCGGTGTGTAAATGGTTGCGAAAACATGTTTAGCCTCTTGAGAAAAACAATCCTGAGCAAATAGGGTGCATCATGACGGCTGCGGGAATTAGTGACCACAAGATATTTGTAGCGAGACTGAACATCGCTAACATCCGTATGCACTGAAAATAAATTCAAATTTTTTCTGTTTATAAAAGCATATAAAATTTCGCTTGACGGCTTCCTAAGAGACAGTCTTCCAAACGATGAAAGTGTAGGCGAGATTCTGCTTAAATTCAAAGAAATATCGCCGTGTGGAGTGGCGGTGTGGTTAGAGGCGCCATGTCACGAATTGCGCGGCCCCTCCCGCCGGAGGTTCGAGTCCTCCCTCGGGCATGGGTGTGTGTATTGTCTTAAGCTTAAATTAGCTTGTGTTAGGTTAAGTAGTGTGTAAGTCTAGGGACTGATGACTTCAGCAGTGTGGTCCCCTAGGAATTCACACATATTTGAACATTTTTCAAAAAAAATATCATCGGCGGCAATTGAGAGATTTACAACGAATAAAGTAACAAAGTTGCAGAAGTAACGAATAAAGGATGCCATATTTAAAAGAACCAAAATATCCAATACTGGCAATGTTTTACAGTAGATGCGATGTGCTTTTAATAGTCTTGCATCGAAACTCTTCCACGAAATCCGACAGAAAACGAAAAGAGATTCTGGTCATATGAAAAGTACACCAGCGGCAAGACGTAACAAATAACTTCACTGTGCGATAGTAATGGGAATGTTACCGATGACAGTGCTAAGTCACAATATGCATTACTTCACCAAAGAGGATGGAGTAAATATTCCAGAATTTAAGTCAATAACAGCTGCCAACATAAGCAACTTCAAAATAGATTTCCTTGGTCCAGGGAATCAACTTGAATCACCTAATAAAGTTGAGCCTTCCAGCCCAGATTATATGCCCATGAGCTTCCTTTCAGAGTATACTGATACAACAACTGAATACTTAGTGATCATATACAATAGTTCACTCGATGAAACATCCGTACGTGACAATTGGAAAGTAGCACTTATGGTACAAGTCAGTATTCGGGATAAGAAATACGAGAAATCCGATGAATCACAGGCCCATATCAGTGACATCGACTCGCTGCAGGATATCGGAACATACACTGTGTTGGAGCATTATGAATGATCGCAAGGAAAACTGATTACTGACACACAGTTAGCGCTGATTCAGAAAATATCATTCTTATGAAACACACCTAGGTCTTTATTTGCACGACGCAACGAGTACTATTGACAAGGAATCTCAGACTGATCCCATATTTTTAGATTTGCAGAAAGTTTTTGACACCATTCCTCACAATAGACGTTTCATCAAATAGGTGTATCGTCTTATTTGTGGGACTGGATTCGTGATTTCCCGTCAGAAACATCCCTGTTAGTAGTAACAGATGAAAAGTCATATGCTAAAACAGAAGTGACATCTGGCATTCCCAAGGAAGTGTTATAGGTTCTTTGCTGATCCTAATCTGTATAAACTATTTAAGAGACAATCTCACCAGACCTTTTAGGTTGTTTGCAGAGAATTCTGTCACTTACCGTCTAGTAAAGTCATCAGAACATTGAAACCAATTGTAAAATGACTTAGACACGCTATATGCATGGTGCGAAAAGTGGCAATTGACTACAGAAATAAAAGTGTGAGGTCATCCGCACGAGTACTAGAAGAGGTTTGTTACATTTCGGCTGCACGATAAATCACGCAAATCTAAAGGCTCTCAACTGAACTCAACACCTATGAATTACAGTTACGATCACAAAGTTAATGTTGTGGGTAAGACAACCCCCAAGACAGTGTTTTATTGACTGAACACTTAGAAGATGGGAAGATGCAACAGGTATACTAAAAGATAGCCTACACTACACTTGTCCGTCCTCTGCTAGAGTCCTGCTACGCGATATGGAATGCTTACCAGATGCGATTCACGGACGTTATCGAAAAAGTTCAAAGAAGAGCAGTTCGTTTTCTATTATCGTGAAACAGGGGAGAGATTGTCATGGTTATGGCAAGCGAGCAGGGGCAGCAATCATTAAAATAAACATGTTTTTCGTTGCAGCGAGATATTTTCACGAATTTTCAATAATGAACTTTCTCCTCAGAATGCGAAAATATTTTGTTGATTCAAGCCTACATAAGGAGAATGATCATCGTGTTAACATCAGAGAGATCAGAGCTCTTATGGAATGATTCAAGTGTTCATTTTTCCCAAGCGCTGTTCTAGATTGTAGCGCTTGAGAATCAGTCAGAAAGTGGTTCGAAAACCTTCTTCCAGGCACGTAAGTGAGAAATGCAGATTAGTCATGTAGTGTAGGTGTGTTGAATCTGTGGAACGTGTGACAAAATAGTACTTGTTTTTGTGGTGGGTTTGGATGATTCGAGACGTGTATGTGTGTGTGTGTGTGTGTGTGTGTGTGTGTGTGTGTGTGTGTGTGTTAAATTAGGGAAATTCACAGTCTGCAGGGTAAACTAAACCTGGTGGAAATAATAATTACTGGGTCCACAAGTTATAAAAATTTCATTTGAAATTAATGGGTAAAATTAAAAAGTTTTCAAACAGCGGTGAAAACGGGAACACAAATATTCAAAACAGTTTAAGTTAAAATCTTCGATGAAATTATAATTTCTGTACTGAAACACTGGTCGAAAATATCTCTAGTTTAGCGTTAACTACGCACAAAAACTATCACAAGAATGGAGAACCAATTTCAGTCATTGCAGTGCAGGCGGCTCCGGAGTTTGATGATAATTTGTTGGATTCTTAACGTAACGTGAAGCAGATCCGCATTTATTAAAGGTTGAGAACAGAGGAAAAGATACAAATGGCTGAAGAAATGGAAAGACTACTTTCTTTCTACGAAATGTAAAGGTATGGATGAGCAAACTGACAAAATATTTTCTGTTAAATTTACTGTCTGTAAGATTAGATCAGTTCTTGGTTTCTGTGATAACTTCCTGCAATTAAAAATAATTTGAAGATCAGGTTAAATTATCTTAAAGTAAAAAATTCAGGTAACGTACTTTTTTCTCCAACAGCACTTACTCAAGTCCTTTACTGTTAGTGTTGGAAAGTCATAGTTTATAAAATGATGTAAGATCTCCTAAAATATCTATTCAAATAGATAATAGCTACACTGTGCCTTTTATAGTGGTTTTTAGTGTTTTCTCTGCTTGGTCACCATAACATCTAGCCGAATTCAGAAAGACGTTGGTTGAAATCCCCGTCTAGCCATTCCGATTTTTGTTTCCGTTAGTTTCCCTTACTCGCTTGAGGCTATTGCCAGGATAGTTCTTCAGCAAGGACACGGCCTATATCCGTTCCCAATCAGAATATGTGCTCCATTTCTAATGACCTCGGCGTTCACATGGAGTTAAATCCTGGTCTTCCTTTCTTTATTCCTGGCATATAAACGACGACAGCGCATTAACTACGATGGCAACTTGAACTAACTGCTTTATACAACACGTGCATTCGATGGTGAGCAGCCATAATGTGTCTGCGTTGTTATGTCACAAATCGCACTGGATCAGCGAACTGAACAAGTCTAAATCAAGTGTTCAAGGCATTCTCCAAAACGTTTTGAAGAAGAGGAAAGTGTGTCACGCATACTTCTGGAAAAGATCATCATGGGTGAAGAGACTTTTGATTTCATTTCGAAACTACACCAAAACAAGGGAGTGCAGGATTGGACTGAAGGTTCGCCAAGACCGAAGAAGGTTGTAAAGTTACGTGCATGTTAAACAAATTTTTTAATGTGTGTGAAATCTTATGGGACTTAACTGCTAAGGTCATCAGTCCCTAAGCTTACACACTACTTAACCGAAATTATCCCAAGGACAAACACACACATACATGCCCGAGGGAGGACTCGAACCTCCGCCCGGACCAGCCGCAAAGTCCATGAGTGCAGGGCCTAGACCACTCGGCTAATCCCGCGCGGCAACAATGATTTCTTTTGACATTTCAAATGGTTGTATGAACGTCCTGTCTATTGCTCTTAATTATAGGGGAGACTGTGTAGAACACTTGTAGCATTAAAACCACCATATGAACATTTTTCTAATTTTTGTTAATCCAGACTTGAAACTTTTTGGACTGCCGGGTATATTTTGTTGATTATTTGAATCGGAACGTTCTCCTGTCGTAGGCAATGCTCAACCGACTGAGCACTCGGAAACGCCTTCACACGGAAGAACAGTAACCCCACCAAACATCCCCCAACACTCAGTAAGTGTACGAGTTCGACGGCAAGGATGACACTGTCTTGGTATCTCAAAAATGAACATCTCAGAGAGCAGTTTGGCAAAAACGAAAGAAATTCATCCTCAATCGGCCGACATAAATCTCTTGAGGCGTGTTCTCGAATATCCCTCAAGTCCAAATTTCAAACGGATGAACTAACAGAGAATTCAAGAATTTCAAAGAGATGTCAACGCTTTCGTAGAAGAGTGATTTTACCAGCACGAGCAGTTATGTGATTTTAATTCAAGACTCATTGTAAAGATACGAGTACAAGTCATTTACGGTAACAAACATTCTCAAAATTTCTACAGACCGTTTTCAGTGAGATTTCTGTATCTTTTTCTATACGTTGAATGTATAATACGCAACCAAACAATGGAGAACCGAAAGGCAGTAGTAATTTTTCGGTGCTCTGGAAGAAGGAGAAAGCAGGTGATCAAAAACATTTCGTAACTACATCTGGTCTTCATCTCCGTAAACACTAATTTGAAAAATTTCTATTAAATTAGGAGCAATTAGCGGATTCCAGTTTTTGTACGTATTCATACTGCAGTCTATAATAATTCTCCTCAACACGAGGCTTAACTAACAGGCCAGTGCTTCTGATTTTCAGTTTTGGAAGGTAAGTTGTTTGAAATGACAAGGTTATTATTAGTTTGTCTGAGAGTACAAAAGTCTCTTAAATGTCCGTTTCTAGCTCCTCTATTCATCTTAAGTTATTTTTTAGATACAAAAAAATGGTTCAAATGGCTCTGAGCACTATGGGACTCAACTGCTGAGGTCAGTAGTCACCTAGAACTTAGAACTAGTTAAACCTAACTAACCTAAGGACATCACAAACATCCACGCCCGAGGCAGGATTCGAACCTGCGACCGTAGCGGTCTTGCGGTTCCAGACTGCAGCGCCTTTAACCGCACGGCCACTTCGGCCGGCTTTTAGATACATTCCAGCTTTTACACTCATATGTCTCTACTTCCAGTGTCTTCTCGCCTCTTCTGTTGTCAGTTTGGTTAGTGTACAGTATCATTCAAGCTGCTATTCCCTTTTTCAAAAACTTCCTGCCAGAATTTCTTCCTTTACTTAAATTTGCATCCACATCAATACTCCGCAAGCCACCCAACGTTGTGTGGCGGGTGATACTTATGGTGCCACTAACTAATTCCACCTTCTCTGTTCTATTCGCGAATGGTGCCTAAGAAGAATGTTTGTCGATAAACCCGTGTATTAAGTCTAATTTCTCGAATTTTCTCGTTGTGACCATTTCGCGATACATGTGTGGGAGGAAGCAATATTTTTTCCGACTCGTCCCGAAACTCACCCTCTCGAAATTTCACTAGTATAACACTCCGTGACTGCAGAGTGGTTCTTTTGTAGCGTCTGCCTCCGGAATTTGTTGAGCGTTTGTAGCACTGTCGTGCCGACAAAACAAATCTGTACCGACCCTCATCGCTCTTTGTGTAATATCTTCTCTTTTCCGTCTGTTAGCCCTACTTAGAAAGGCTCCCAGAGGGATGAGCTGTATTCAAGAATCGATCGAACAAGTGCTATGTAAGCCGCTTCTGTCGTGGTAGATCTACATTTTCTTAAGATTTCTTCCGACACATCTAAGTCTAGCATCTGTTTTCCCTACTATTAGCTTTATGTCGTCATTCCAGGGTGGCTCTGCATTATACTGTGTGAGTCAATATAATTTCACATTCTTACTGATTCACTTAATTTTTGTAATGTTAGCCTCTCAACACAATCAGCCACTGTTAACTAAAAAAGTCTCTGCAGAAACCAGTCACTTGTTTGATATTTTTAAATTGCGTGGTATCCCACTTATGTAGAGTAACTATATGCAGTAAAAACATGCTCTCGCTTTCTTGAAGAATTTTCATTGTTGATTTTGGTTTGGCTATAGAATGTGTACGCTGCTAATGGAGCTTGCTGTGATATACTTTACACATGTCTTAGACTCACAAAATGCGTACAGTATTTATTCTGATATGAGCTGTGGAACAACACCAGTATTACAAGAGTACATAAGTTGTGGGTAAACTAGCGCAAACAACATTGTGACTCTTATTTGAATTTCGTACACTGAATTTAAATAAACCCACAAATTCCGAAGATGAATCCAAAAATATCGAAATTCTATCAACGAACAAAATTTTTGTGCATTTATTACAACATATATTTTACGTCAATAAGTGAGAGGCAAATTCAGTTTGTGTGCTATTCTGACCGAGTGCTGTGTCTTCTTCTGCCTATGGTATCATTTAGATGTTAGTCTGGATGGGCAAGTGGGTAACATACAGCTACTCAGAATGTTACAACAGGCTGTCCTGCAACAGAAAAGGATTTCGTCGCCAGTAATCGGCCAGCAACGAGAGGACAGTTGGAGACATTAAGTTGTTGATCTCCAAACTTCGCGCTAATGTTCTGGATTAATTCCAGCATCTCCACGAAGCTTTGCATGGAGTAGGGGCATGTAACTGTGATGACAATGATCCGTTATTCAAAGCTATGAGGCCACAATTGTGCATTTAGAGAGCGTGTTTGCCGGTCAAAGATGTCACACTCTTTGTACTCTTGACCTATAACAATACCAATAAAAGATTTAATGGTACATCACACGTCACTGTCATACACACCACACACATAATACGTTAATGGAAAGCAATGGGGACTTGTCCAGGAAATCACAGCTATATTTCAGTATCTTCCTCCAAAATTCATTTCCTGAGTGTAGAACCGACTTGACTTACGTAAATAAAATTCCGCCTATGGAATGCTCGTTCGCGTGGCCGCCGGACTCGCTTAGCGCTCATCAACGTAAGCAGATACACACTGCTCGTCATAAAAATTGTAACACCAGGAAGGATGGCAAATAAACAAATTTTAATTATTTTCCGTATCCAGTCCTCTTCTTCTTTTGCTTTGGTTATAATTAAAGTACAGGTGGTCACAGAGGTCTAGTGTGGGCTGCAATTATGGTACGGCAGCGAAGCTTGGTAGATATGCAGATGTGTTAATGCGGAACCGAGGTAATCTGGAAAAGAAAATGAGTTCGAGTTTAGACCACCAGGCCTACTTTTGACGCTGTGCGTGGAAGAAAGACATTTAGAAATGTTTCCACACGTGACGTGGGCAGAGAACGTCAAATGGGTGGGAAAGGCATAATGTCGATTTTATTATTAACCGCCTCTTGTACTATTTGCTAAATAGCAGCACGGAGACGTCGGCGAGATGCTGCATCCGTAAAATTACGTGATCAACAGCTACTCGCAGCAGTTCCGATGGAGTCTGACTAACGAGTTCCTGTATATTGGCCTTCTGGTCAGGTAGCGACCGAACGAGTCCCTACTAACGTATGCGTTTACATATCCCCGGGGCCAAAGGTGACATCAATTCACTTCAAGTGATCTTGCAGGCCATGCATCTGAAAAATCTCTGAAGATAACAAGTTCATCGAAGGTTGCATGAAGCAGATCTTTCACTGGACGGGTGACGTGAAGTGTTGCCCGATCTTTCATGGAAACAAAGGTTTCCAGTCAGCTGCGCTCTTCCAAAGCCGGAATAACACATTGTAGGAGGATCCCTCGATAAAGTGCAGACGTTAAGGTGTACCTGACAGGCCCTCAGGCTGTATTCTCTTCAAAGAAGAACGGACCGAGAAGAAAGGTTCTTATGGATCCACACCACACAGTCAAATACGGCGAGTGCAATTGCTCTTTGTCCACAACGCTCGATTTAACAGTGCCCCACATTCCGCAGTTCTGTGTATTCACTGCTCCGATAGTGTAAAACGTGCTTCGTCACTCCACTGAAAGTGCTCAAATACATGTTATCAACTTTGATCCGTGGCAGAACCCGAAGAGCAAAATTCAGAACGTTGCTGCAGTTCATGAGGTTTCAGTTGCTGCACCGTCTGGGTATTGCATGGGTATCAGTGTAATGGGGAATGTAAAACCTTACGTACTTTTGACCATAGGACCGATAGTTCTCGTGACACTTGCACGATCACTAGCAATTTCCGGGTCATAGTCAATTACAGCCACAGCAACCTTGCTAATACCTTTCAGCGGTATAGCACGCCTTCCTCTTCCAGGTGCCACACCAAGGTCACTCGTGTGTCCAAATTTCATTGCCATCTTCTTTAACCATTTTATTACATTAGGCCTCTTCTCTACCTTAAAGTCGGCGCTACTCTCTCAGTGCAGCTCTGTAATTGCTGCCGTTGGCATAAAACAGTTTCACGGTCTCTTTTCTCGCTAGCCATACTGTTTACTCTCGTTATGGCTTTTCATATGACAACATGCGTGTCATACCGTCATACAAACAGTGCACAGGGCCAGATTTTCACCTGGTGGTCAAAAATTCCAGCGTAAATCGGTTCCGCATTAACGTATTATTACCATGTCTTCCAAGTTTCGGTGCCATGCTGTAATTACAGACCACACTAGACGTCGCTGAGTTGCTGCACTTTAATTATAACCACCTGGTGCCACGGGGCGCTTACTGTCACATAGACTGAGGCAATTGTAGCTCTGACTGGTGGCCGGATGCCCTTCCTAAAGCCACCACTCCCGCCGGGACAGAATCAGTATACGCCTCTAGACTAATTATAAATTCAAGTGTGAGTACGTTTTTTGAATGCTTTCGTCGCATATGACTAGGGCGGGACGTGGGTACCAGTATAGCAGGATTAATAGGGAGTAAGTTTTACGCTGACTTGCGGATGTGTAGGGGTGCGAAAATTAGTACATAGCTACCTCTGGTAGTAACAGTTGTTCAAACCTGGATGGGTATCTAGTGGAAGTAACAGATACGGATACGTCATTCCATGCTGCTTCAACCCTATCCCAGAGTTTTTATATCACAGTGGCTGGTAAGTGGTAGTGGGCCAGTGTCTCGACAACTCATTACCTATGTTTTCTGGAGGTGGGAGGTTTAGAGTATGTGCTGACTATGTCAAATTCCGAACATCCTCTGTATAGATGAAGGACAGGACAGAATGAACAACATGGGGTGTTGCGTTATCTTGTTGAATGATTAGGTCACAGACACTTCGAATATAGGGCACAGCCACTACCATTTCCACGTTGGAAAGGTAATGGCTGCTGTTGAAATTATCGGCTGTGAGAGCAAGGTGTGATCGTGTTGTGTATTCAACGTCACCCCTTTTCATCACTCCAGGCAACGTTCCTTGTCTTCGAAGCCTCCACACACGAATGATCCTTACGTATGCCACATGCAGAGTGGCAGCTAGTGATAAAAGATGACGTGGTACCACTCTTGTGTCCAGTGTTGTTGTTCGGCGCACCACTGTTGGCGCTTGGCAGTGCGGGGGCGACAGGGGAATCGCCAGCAATGATTGCGGCGCTGATAGTCCGTTGTACTCCAGCCTTCGTCGCACTGTCATTTTGGATCCTTATCTTGCTCCAAACAAGCCTGTTTGCTGATTCAAGCTAAGTGATCTAGCTGTGTGATCTTGAACAACTGAGCGGACTTAGTTTTGTCCTCTCGATCGCTAGTCGCGTGGAGCCGTTAAAATTCAACTTCGATTCCATAAGGAACTGTTGTGTACAGCGACTGTAGACTATAAGGAAGGACAGACACACAGCAAGCAATAGCAACCCCATTATTTTTTATTATTCTTATAAATCTAGATTTCGGCTATAAGTATATATCCTCAGTGTATTTAAGTTACAATTCAACAGACTCGAGCAGTACATCTCACCATATGTTTTTACATGTGTATAGGCAGAAGGAACATTTTCCTTCATGTCTTTTGAGTCTGCCTATACTCCACGTATGGTGGCATGTATTGCCGTGAGTCTGTTGCATTGTAACTCAAATGTACTAAAGTTGGCTATTTGTAGACGAAATCTAGATTTGCAAAAATAATAAAAATTAATGGGAGTTCTACTGATTGCTGTCTGCTTCTCCTTCCGATAACACTTTGCATGGCGTTGATTATGGCGTTCCCGACCAAATCGATTCCATATTCATTTGACAATAGTGAGATGACGACCAACGCGAGCAGCAATATCGTAAAACGATAATTCGTTGTTGCGGTAGGCCACGTTCCTGCCACTGTCGAATTCTACATTTATATACGATTTCTGAATGAGACTTCCACTCTGTAATCTTTCCTTATATAAAAAATATTGAGGAAGACAATTCTACCTAATTTGTACGATTGTGTTGAAATATTAATCATCTGCATACGCAAGATGATGTTTGTTGTACGCAGACTTCATGGTGTTGCAATTATTGTGGCCAGAGAGCCAAAAATGCATAAACTGTTTAAATTATATGAACTGCGATGTAAAATCCAAACTTCGAGCAAGGACGAAGGAGAATGGAGAAAAAAGAGTGAGACAAAGGCTGGCAGGAAGGTAAAACTATTTTGAGATTGTAGATTGTGCGGTTTGTTTACGCATGGACAGGAACAAAGATAGGCGTTAAGATATTTTAGAAACTGAGGGGTTTCTGTAACCGCTTTCATAAGCTTAATATGTTGCAATCACTGTGTTAAGCAATCTGATGTGAAGATTATCATGTTAACGAATCAGACACTTCGAGATTTCTTCATTCTTATTGGCCCAAAGCCTCTCTAATCTCATTTACACAGCTTCCATTAACGTTTCTATTGGTACGCGAGAGTTATCAGTCACATTCCTCGTGCCTCAGTACGGGTATGGGAAATTGAAACGGAGATATTCTGTTTCATTGTGTGTAAGCATCTTGGACATTTAACCACAAACGCAACAACAGGACACAGGAATCAGCAGTACGTGTATTATTGCCGCACTGAATCCATGAAAATGCTATTATTCATCTTGTAGAGTATGTCTTTGATAACAATTTAAACAGGCATCTTGACTGTTATAATGTTGATAATGCACGCATTTTTTAATCTAAGAGTTCAACAAACTCTAACATTCAAACATCTCCACAAAGATTTCTTTTATGTGCACCTACCTGAAACCTGAATGACAAGCGTTTAAGGAATTTTCTTCATCGTTACTTCATCCGAAGCCAAATCCGAAATCTTAGCTGTGAAATAAAAAAGAATGAAGTATAATAACAATCCCTTTTAGCTATTTGACCACCTAATAATGATTCATCTTTTTATACATTAGAGTCGCTTACCCCAAATAACTGTTCCGAAGAGGGGTGAAACGCAAGAGATACGCCCATAAATAAAATTATTCAATAGTTATGATATGTAGCAGCAGTTCGAGTCAACACATCGGTCTTCGTTTTAGTCTGTTGCCTCAGAATTACAACACATATTCTCGCAGAACGTATCAGAGACATTAAATGTTCAGTAAAACACATTCCGTCAGCAGTGTTTCTTGTCTTGATATCCTCAATGAAGAGTTAACAGCCGGGCCGAGGACTCGGAGCTATCTATAGAACGCTCTGACACGGACCCTTCGCCTTCTCTCGTTTATTTCTGTTCGGATGGCCGTTGTCGTAACTGAGTAATGCCGCTGCAGGAGACGGTAGGTTCCTGGAGTTGTTGGCAGCGAGCAGGCGGTTCGCGCCGTGCTCTTTGCCTCGCCCACTCCACACGCGCCACTGTGACTCAGTTTCCCTTGAATCGCACTGGCATTTCCCCCTGACACATGGTTCGGGGTTCCCGACACATGGATCCAAAAAAGCTCACAAAGGCGTTTCATAGAACCCGTTTCAACAAGTTCACTTAGGCAGCTCTCTCGGTACAAGTGATGAGTGTGCAACGAACGGCTGCTCTGCTTACTGTTTGAACTACAGAACAAAGGTACCTTTGCATATCTACGACCTAGTTTTGATAACATTCCTGACAGTTCTCTGGTAATATGCGAGAAGTATAGAACTAAGGTGAGCAGTTAGAAACTAAGTTGCCATCACGTAAAAACTGGAATTCAAGGATAATCAGCCTCGTTTGACAATTTTCCTGGCCTTACGGCAAGATTAGTTCTACTTTATTATATTGCATTAACCCTGTATCCTTCTTTAAATTGTTACTCACATGAATGAGTTGCTTTTGAAATTCTAGATGCTATTTATCCATTTGTCACATCAGAATCAAAATGAAGGATAGCCTATACGTTATAATATATGAAATCAGCTGTCAAAGAAAACTTAAATTAAGAAACCTTAAATTAAATTAAACTAAATAATTAAGCTTAAATAATAATTAAAGTTAAATTTAAGTGGAAATTAATTAATATGAAGAGTTACACAAGGGGTTTAGAAGAGTCACGTACAAGTGAGATATACGAGTACAGGAGGCAGCAGCTGTTGGTCAAAACTAAAAGTTCATATAATGTACTGTGCGGGAACCAATACTTGTTGAGATATGAGCCAGTCTGACCTTTCATCCCTATCTGTCTGTGACACGGAAGTACACACTACAGACAGTGTTGCGTATAGTTACCACAGATCCTGTCACAATCACGCAGTCTTTCAAATGCACCTGACTCCATTCGGATAGCGTCACATATATTGATCACACGCTTGTATGACGTCTGCACACTGTCAATGGGTTGGGCTTACATTAATGCCTTTAAACGAACTGGTAGCCAAAAATCCAACGGATTCAGATCTGGTGAACGGGAAGTCCTTGCTACCGGCCTTCTCGACCAATCCGCCATCCAAGAAAGGCGGTGGTGAGATAATGTCGCATGATAAGTAGAAGATCTTGTGGTCCCCTATAGTGCATAAGCCGAAGTCGTTGTCTTTCTCCGATGCGAAGGATGCCCAATAGCGCTGGTAATTTATCCCGCAGAAATCGACGGTATACAGTACCTGCTAATCTGGTTTGGTTAAGTGCAAGGCTCTAGCAGTCTGTCACTAGAATTTGTGCCTTTGCATTGATACTGAAGTGATCCTCATGCCTTACTTCCATGATCGATATGCATCCGCCCGATCGAGCGTATTGTGGTAATCTTCTATGCCATCTCTTTTAACTGTAATATATCAGTAGTTTAGGTATTGGAGATACCAGCGTCGAGTGTTTAGCTGCTAGTTCCGTAGGACGTAGTTATTAAGGCAATGACACTTCAATTACTAATTATCTCAGTCATGATATTTGTTATTATTTACGGTATATAAGAAAACAGTGGTATGCTGTAATCATTGCATTCTGACGTGGGGACCACCCTACCTCGAATGAGTAAAACCGAATAATAATAATTTCAAATTACGGAAATCTGTTTTTTCACCACCCATAAAGGAAATTTATTTATAAAATTCTGCATTTGTGTGCAACCAACGTTTTCAAAACTTCCGTCACTGACGAAACAACGTTTATAGATAAGGGGCGAATGAAAAGGTGCCGTTCGAAGGCCGCACAGTACAGAATCGGTATGCCAATAAGGCAAAATCGCAGTGAGCATCGAGGCAATCATCCCACCGCCGGCCGAAGTGGCCGTGCGGTTAAAGGCGCTGCAGTCTGGAACCGCAAGACTGCTACGGTCGCAGGTTCGAATCCTGCCTCGGGCATGGATGTTTGTGATCTCCTTAGGTTAGTTAGGTTTAACTAGTTCTAAGTTCTAGGGGACTAATGACCTCAGCAGTTGAGTCCCATAGTGCTCAGAGCCATTTGAGCCATCCCAACGACGCACCATGTTGAAAATACGATTCTGATACAACACTATGTCCTGCTACATGAAGACGTCCGAAGCTGCCCGATGCACGTCTTCATCCAACGGGAATCATCGTCGCTTCAAGACCGTTTTTAAGCGGCCTGAAGACTGATAATCGCATGGGGAGAGATCAGGAATGTAGGGCAGGTGCTCGAGTGTCTCGCACTTGATTTAGCATAACTTCTGCGTTACGGGAGGTGTGTTATCGTGAAGTAGGAGCATCCCTTAGCACAACATTCCACAACGGTGTTCTTCGACAGACATGCTATGATACACACATTCTTCAGTCTCGGATGGATGTCTACCTGTGCTTGTTCTTCAGTGGCCAAGAAAAAAATAGCAACATATTGTCCTGTTTGGGCGCATTGAGTAATAGAGTCGCCATATTTCACGTTTCCAGATTTACCGCACGTACATCGGAAAGACACAAATGCCACACTAATCCCTTTTCCACATGTCAGTGCTCATATACCCTTATCGGCGTCGTGCTACGTTACGTATACGCTGCAACAACGCCCTAAAACGGAAACTTTTCGATCACCCCTTATAGTTAAAACCGGGAGAGCACTGTGCTGACCACACGCCCCTCCTATCCGCATCCTCAGTGAGGACGACGCGGCGGTCGGATGGACCACATGCGCCTGACGCTGGAGTGCTTATAGTTAAAAATCTATACCAGACGACTAGTTGATGTTGCACACCTCCAAACACAAACCGTTGGTCACATTATATGATTGGTATTTCACCATCTGTCTTCCCTGCGTTACCTAACTCATGTTTCTTCACCGAAATACAGAACTAGGCGTCACATGGATCCTGTTGTAAAGCTGATACTCCTGTTGCATTATTTGCCAACATGATAACTGCGATTACTTTGCACTTGATATTGGAATACTGTTGTGGAGATTCACTGAAAGTGATGCAGTATGTCACATTCTGGCCTTGTCAAGTGTGCTTCAAGAGCTGCTTCAACCACGTCATTGGAACTCAATATTTGCGCTTCTATTTTGTGTATGGGAACGACAAGTCACAACACAGCATCTTCTATTTTGGGAAATATGACTCTGTGTATACTGTATATGTTAATAATGTTTAGCTTTTCGCCCAATAATATCTCATTTTTGACTCTTGATAATCTGCTAATGATAGTTGTCTGTTCAAAGATATTCTTCCTTTAGCGGCTTCTGCTTCTGTAGTCTTCAGATTTCTTGCCTTTCAAACGTTGATTGTAAACAAAAACAGTTTTACAAATGAGTATATTGTCGGGCGATACGAGATCTATCCGGAAACTAAGATTACAAGGCACGTAGCCTTAGCATGGAATGTCAGTGGGGAAGTTGGTACCACTGCCGTGTGGTGGGAAGCCACCTGGAAGGGCGAGCATTCCCAACAATCAGTTGCTCGTCGATTAGCGTTGCGGTGACTGTTAGAAATGAGCGTTCTCGTACCGGTCCCGCCAAGTGCGAAGTGCGCTCTGTAATTTTCTACCTAAATGCTAAAGGCATGAACGCCGCTACGATTCATCGCGAAATTGTTTCAATTTAGGGAGAGGACGTAATACCAAGGCAGCAAGTGGCGAAATGGGTACGGAATTTCAATTTTGGAAGGTTGGAAATTTACGATGAAGACAGAAGCGGAAGGCCGTCCGTTGTGACTGATGATGTGTTGCAGAAAATTGAAGAACATCTTCTCTCTGATCGCCGTTCGACAATTGACGACCTGCATGCAGTTTGTACAAAGATTTCACCAACTTTTGTTCATGAAATCGTAACTGATGGACTAAATTATCACAAGTTGTGCGCGCAAAGGGTGCGCAAGTTCCTTACCGATGCACACAAAATGAACAAAGTCAGTACCGCTCTCGAATTTCTTGACCGTTTTGAAACTAAAGGCGAGGCTTTTCTTAACTCTTTAGCGACAGGAGACGAAACTTGGGCTTATCACTATACTCTAGAGAGCAACCGACAATCAATGGAGTGGCGCCATACTCATTCTCCTTCAGCCAAAAAGTTTAAAACTCAGCGAACAGCGAGGAAAATCATGGTGTTAGTGTTTTCGGAAAGAGATGAAACAATAAATGCCGCAAGATATTGTGAGACCATGAAGAAACTTCGCAGAACAGTACAAAACAAACGTCGCGGCATGCTGACAGCGGTAGTCTGTCTCCATGACAACGCGCGTCCGCACACCGGTTGTGCAACACAAGAGTTGTTGACTTTTTATGGTTGGGATGCTTTGAGCTACCCCTCTCACAGCCCCGATCTCGCACCTAGTCTGCTCACTAAATTGAAGGAAAAACTTCGTGGAAAACACTTTTACGACAACGACGAGTTGAAAATCGAAGTGAAGAACTGGCTGAAAAAGGCGGCAGGAGTCTATGACACAGGAATCAAAAAACTCGTCCCACGGATGAAAAAATGTATTGAGGTAAATGATGATTATAGCGAAAAATAATGTAAGATCTATACCACAATGCATGTAAATTTTATTAAAATAAATTCATTTTTTCTACTTCAAAAATTCTTGTAACCTTACTTTCCAGATTTGCCTCGTTGAATAGACTCACCTCAGTATTTTAAAATCATTTTTATTCGGGTTTAGCCGTTCGAACGTGGATATTTCCCTCTAAGAACATTCTTGTGGATATAATAGCTGGTTGACAAAAAAGAATTCATGGTGCTTGTGACAGAGTACCTGCTAAAAATGCTT
Organism: Schistocerca americana; assembly: GCF_021461395.2. Taxonomy (NCBI): domain Eukaryota; kingdom Metazoa; phylum Arthropoda; class Insecta; order Orthoptera; family Acrididae; genus Schistocerca; species Schistocerca americana. Next base: position 380,698,211 of record NC_060130.1, on the reverse strand, counting down.
GGAAATTTATGATTTTTTCAATGGGACAAAACTGCTGAGGTCATCGGTCCCTAGGCTTACACACTAGTTAGACTAACTTATTCTAAGAACAACACACATACCCATGCAATGAATAAATGCACATCTTGTTTGAAGAAAGCAGAAGCAGTAACTTGTCGAAGGAATGATATGTTTAGGACTTCTATAATGGCGGCTTCTCCTGTTGATACTTTCTTTTCCTGTATCTCAGAGTATCTGATGACATTAATGGAACTTCACACTATCATGTGTGTGACTGGTTCGTAATGTCACTCCCTACAAGGTGAAACACTGACGAAATCAAAGGCAAAACAGAATTCTGGTAACATTGTGATACCATAAGCAAATAACGCGAACATAAGAAAACATCTATTCGTACAGCTTAACACACAGCTGATAAATTCGCAAAGTAGCGAGATACGTCACACACGGCTCGAATCTGCACAGCTGATAAAAGAGCAATGTGAATTTGGTTTTCGGCGGTTTTCCAGTCTCTTTGAGGATACTGCTGGGCTGTTGCCGTATCTTCGCCTCGGGAAATACGATATGCAGACAATTTAAATGCGATAATACAAAGAACAAAGTTGATACAATTCACAGACACGTGGTGCACACGATGTCTGCCCCTCCTCGCTTCTTCCCTCACACACGGTTCATGACGAGTGTGTCGACAGGAAAACAGAGGAAGTCTGCCACACCATGAAAACATCGGTCTCCGTAAGGTGGGATACAAACTTAGAAAAGGGAGAGAGAGAAGGAGATTACAGAGTACTCATAAATATGCAGCAGAGTGTACAGAAAATCTAAGTATTCATCTTTAACATCAAATTCAGTAACGATACGTGTACCGCCCGCATCTCGTGGTCGTGCGGTAGCGTTCTCGCTTCCCACGCCCGGGTTCCCGGGTTCGATTCCCGGCGGGGTCAGGGATTTTCTCTGCCTCGTGATGGCTGGGTGTTGTGTGCTGTCCTTAGGTTAGGTAGGTTTAAGTAGTTCTAAGTTCTAGGGGACTGATGACCATAGATGTTAAGTCCCATAGTGCTCAGAGCCATTTTTGATACGTGTACCAGATGTTTTTATAGAAATATTTAACGGCATACAAATATAAAACACAACATTTTTAATAAAAGAAAGCAAATGGTTATGGAAACGTGCTACAGGATCCAAAACTGGTGTTTGCTCACAGCATGCCTAAATAACATTCACTGCTCCTTAATATAAGGCAAATTATATAATATTCATTTCCCCTTATTATAAGGCAAATTACATAGTATTCACATCCTCTTATTATAAGGCAACTTGAAGAGCAGTTGTTGTCGCGGTCGGCACTCCAAAGACTGGGTTGATGCAGCTCTCCATACTACTCTAACCTGCGCAAGCCTCTTCATCCCCGAGTAACTACTGCAACCTACATCCTTCTGAATCTGCTTAGTGTATTCATCTCTTCGCCTTCCTCTACGAGATTTACCATCCACGTTTCCCTCCAATACTAAATTAGTGATCCCTTGATGCCTCAGAATGTGTCCCACGAACCAGTTCCTTCTTCTAGTCAAGTTACGCCACAAATTCCTCTTCTCCCAAGTTCTATTCGGTACCAGTGATCTACCCATCTAATCTTCAGCATTCTTTTGTAGCACCCTCTTTAAAAAGCTTTTATTCTCTTCTTGTCTACACTGTTTATCGTCCATGTTTCACTTCCATGCATGGCTACAATACATAAAAATACTTTGAGAAAAGGCTTCCCGACACTTAAATTTGTACTCGATGTTAAATTTTTCTTCTTCAGAAACGCTTTCCTTGCCATGGGCAGTCTACATTTTATATCATCTCTGCTTCAACTATCATCAGTTATTTTGTTGCCTAAATAGCGAATCTCATCTACTACTTGAAGTGTCTCATTTCCTGATCTAATTCCCTCGGCATCACCTGATTTAATTCGACTACATTCCATTATCCTCGTTTTGCTTTAATTGATGTTCATCTTATATCCTCCCTTCAAGACACTTGCCATTCCGTACTTCCAGGTCATTGGCTGTCTGTGATAGAACTGCAATTTCATCGGTGAACCTCAAAGTTTTTATTTCTTCTCCCTGTATTTTAATTCCTACTCCACATTTCTTGTTTCCTACACTGCTTCCTCAATACACAGATTGAATAACATCGGGGATAGGCTACAACCCTGTCTCACTCGCTTCTCAACAACTGCTTTCCTTTCGTGCCCCTCGACTCTCAATATACATATTGAATGACATCGGGGATAGGGTACAACCTTGTATCACTCCCTTCTCAACAACTGCTTTCCTTTCGTGCCCCTCGACTCTTATAACTGCCATGTGGTGTCTTTAAAAATTGTAAATAGCCTGTTTCTCCCTGTACTTTGTCCCTGCCACCTTCAGAAAATGAAAGAGAGTGTTCCAGTCAACATTGTCAAAATCTTTCTCTTAAGTCTACAAATGCTAAACCGTAGGTTTTGCTTTTCATTAACCTATCTTCTAAGATAAGTCGTAGGGTTAGTATTGCCTCGCGTGTTCCTGCATGATGTCTGCTTCTACCAGTTTTTTCATTCGTTTATTTTTATTTTATTTGCACGTGTTGTTCCGTAGGACCAAATTGAGGAGCAAATCTGCAAGGTAATGGAACGTGTCAGTTCATAAATTTACAACATAAAAGTAATAACAAATTGTGGTTCATGGTGTGGGTTCCTGTAGTCATGTCCTAGTTCATGAACCACAGGCAACGTATGAGTGGCCAAGTAAGTGGTCCCGACAGTCGGGATACCAGTTACTTTGGAATAAGGCTGGGCATCTCGGACATATTCTGAGTCGTGGTCACCTTTGTGCTCATACGGCAAAGACTACCAAATCCACCGGTTAGTCCCTCAGCCGTTAGGGGTAAAACCCAATGGGACTCGGGGCAAGTAAGGCTAGCAACCTGCTTCCCTGGTACTTTAAATATAATGCTGGCAACAATCAGAGCAAAATGCCTCGGACCTTTGGAGGTGACGGAGTCCCACCCCTAACTGACAAACCAGGGACTCCTAAGATACGACTTGGCAAACAAATGGTAATGAGATGGGGAGCTATTAATATCAATGGGGGCTACTCTGGGAAGAAGGTAGAGCTGGCAGAGGCTGCAAGTAAGATGGGGCTGGACGTTTTAGCTGTTAGTGACATTCGGGTGAGGGGTGAAAAAGAAGAGGAAGTGGGAGAATACAAGGTCTACCTGTCAGCAGTCAAAGCAGGAATAGCACAGTGGGGTGTAGGGATTTACATCAGGAAAGAAATGGAACCCAGCGTAGTTGCAATAAGGTATGTAAACGAACGACTGATGTGGATAGATTTGACAGTGTCTAGCAAGAAAATTAGGATTGTGTCAGTATGTTCGCATTGTGAAGGGACAGATCAACATAAGATGGATAGTTTTTATGAGGCACTCAGTGATGTAGTTGTTAGAGTAGGGGACAAGGACAGTGTTCTGCTCATGGGTGATTTTAACGCCAGGATTGGAAATCGAACAGAAGGGTATGAAAAGGTTATGTGTAAATTTGGAGAGGATATGGAGGCCAACAGTAACGGGAAACAACTCTTGGATTTCTGTGCCAGTATGGGCTTAGTAATCACAAACTCCTTTTTTAAACATAAGAACATTCACCGGTATACTTGGGAAGGTAGGGGAACCAGATCTGTCATTGACTATATAATAACAGATCAGGAATTCAGGAAGGCTGTGAGGGACACACGTGTATTCAGGGGTTTCTTTGATGACACTGATCATTATTTAATCTGTAGTGAAATTGGGATTGTGAGGCCGAAAGTGCAGGAGGTCAGGTCCATATGTAGGAGGATAAGAGTGGAGAAACTTCAGGATAAGGAAATTAGGCACAAGTACATAACAGCGATCTCAGAAAGGTGCCAGTTAGTTGAATGTAGTCAATTACAGTCATTGGAAAAGGAATGGACAAGGTACAGGGACACAGTACTAGAAGTGGCTAAAGAATGTCTTGGAACAGTAGTGTGTAAAGGGAGGATGAAGCAAACAGCTTGGTGGAATGATACAGCCAAGGCAGCCCGTAAAAGGAAAAAGAAGGCGTATCAAAAATGGCTACATACCAGAACCCAGGTAGACAGAGAAAGTTATGTTGAAGAAAGAAACAAAGCCAAACAGAAAACTGCAGCATCCAAGAAGAAATCGTGGGAAGACTTTGGAAACAGGTTGGAGACTATGGGTCAAGCTGCTGGAAAACCATTCTGGAGTGTAATTAGCAGTCTTCGAAAGGGAGGTAAGAAGGAAATGACAAGTATCTTGGACAGGTCAGGAAAACTGCTGGTGAATCCTGTGGATGCCTTGGGCAGATGGAGGAAATATTTTGAAGAGTTGCTCAATGTAGTTGAAAATGCGATCAGTAATGTTTCAGATTTCGAGGTAGAATGGGATAGGAATGATGATGGAAATAGGATCACATTTGAGGAAGTGGAAAAAATGGTCAATAGATTGCAGTGCAATAAAGCGGCTGGGGTGGATGAAATTAAGTCGGAACTCATCAAATACAGTGGAATGTCAGGTCTTAAATGGCTACACAGGATAACTGAAATGGCCTGGGAGTCGGGACAGGTTCCATCAGACTGGACAAAAGCAGTAATCACACCAATTTTTAAACATGGAAACAGAAAAGATTGTAACAACTACAGAGGTGTCTCTTTAATCAGCGTTGTGGGTAAAATCTTCTCAGGTATTGTTGAAAGGAAAGTGCGAGTATTAGTTGAGGACCAATTGGATGAAAATCAGTGTGGGTTTAGGCCTCTTAGAGGTTGTCAGGACCAGATCTTTAGCTTACGGCAAATAATGGAAAAGTGTTATGAGTGGAACAGGGAATTGTATCTATGCTTTATAGATCTAGAAAAGGCATATGACCGGGTTCCTAGGAGGAAGTTATTGTCTGTTCTACAAGATTATGGAATAGGAGGCAAACTTTTGCAAGCAATTAAAGGTCTTTACATGGATAGTCTGGCAGCAGTTAGAGTTGACGGTAAATTGAGTTCATGGTTCAGAGTAGTTTCAGGGGTAAGACAAGGCTGCAACCTGTCTCCACAGTTGTTCATATTATTTATGGTTCATACGTTGAAAACAATAGACTGGCTGGGTGAGATTAAGATATGTGAACACAAAATGAGCAGTCTCGCATATGCGGATGACTTAGTTGTGATGGCAGATTCGATTGAAAGTTTGCAAAGTAATATTTCAGAGCTAGATTAGAAATGTAAGGACTATGGTATGAAGATTAGCATCTCCAAAACGAAAGTAATGTCAGTGGGAAAGAAATATAAACGGATTGAGTGCCAGATAGGAGGAACAAAGTTAGAACAGGTGGACGGTTTCAAGTACTTAGGATGCATATTCTCACAGGATGGCAACATAGTGAAAGAACTGGAAGCGTGGTGTAGCAAAGCTAATGCAGTGAGTGCTCAGCTACGATCTACTCTCTTCTGCAAGAAGGAAGTCAGTACCAAGACTAAGTTATCTGTGCACCGTTCAATCTTTCGACCAACTTTGTTGTATGGGAGCCAGAGCTGGGTGGATTCAGGTTACCTTATCAACAAGGTTGAGGTTACGGATATGAAAGTAGCTAGGATGATTGCAGGTACTAGTAGATGGGAACAATGGCAGGAGGGTGTCCACAATGAGGAAATCAAAGAAAAACTGGGAATGGGCTCTATAGATGTAGCAGTCAGGGCGAACAGGCTTAGATGGTGGGGTCATGTTACGCGCATGGGAGAAGCAAGGTTACCCAAGAGACTCATGGATTCAACAGTAGAGGGTAGGAGGTGTCGGGGCAGACCGAGGAGAAGGTACCTGGATTCGGTTAAGAATGATTTTGAAGTAATAAGTTAAACATCAGAAGAGGCACCAATGTTAGCATTGAATAGGGGATCATGGAGGAACTGTATAAGGGGGGCTATGCTCCAGACTGAACGCTGAAAGGCATAATCAGTCTTAAATGATGATGATGATGATGATGATGATGATGATGATGAGTAATAACAAATAAAAATAAAATGTTTATGAACCCGAGAAAAGTCAATCCATAAGTTTAAGTAAACAAAATAAACAATACAACAAGGATCAGCTAAATTTTTCAAGGAACTCCTCGACAGAATAGAAGGAGTGACCCATGCGGAAAATCTTCAGTTTCGATTTGAAAGCGCGTGAATTACTGCTAAGATTTTTAAATTGTAGTGGCAGCTTATTGAAAATGGCTGCAGCAGTATATTGTACACCTTTCTGCACAAGAGTTAGGGAAGTTCGATACAAATGCAGGTTTGATTTCTGTCGAGGATTAACTAAGTGAAAGCTTGGGAATAAGTTAATATTGTCAACAAGAAATGATGGTAAGGAATGTATATGTTGAGAGGCCAGTGTCAAAATATTCAGACTCATGAACAGGGGTCGACAAGAGATTGGTGAACGTACACCACTTATTGCCCGAACCACCCGTTTCTGAGCCAAAAATATCCTTTTAGAATGGGAGGAGTTACCCCAAAGTATAATTCCATACGACACTAGCGAATGAAAATAAGCAAAGTAGACCAATTTTCGTGTCGAATGATCACTCACTTCAGATACTGTTCGAATAGTAAAAATGGCAGCATTAAGTCTTTAAACAAGATACTGAACGTGGGATTTCCACGATAGTTTACTGTCTATCTGAAAACCTAGAAATCGGAACTGTTCAGGTTCACTAATCATATGCCCATTCCGTGAAATTAAAACGTCAGGTTTTGTTGAATTGTGTGTTAGAAATTGTAAAAATTGAGTCTTACTGTGATTTAGCGTTGGTTTATGTTCTACGAGCCATGAACTTATGTTACGAACTGCACTATTTGAAACCAAGCCAAGCCAATGTTGCACACAACAACCTTTACTATCAAGCTAGTGTCATCAGCAAACAGAAATATTTTAGAGTTACCTGTAATACTATAGGGCATATCATTTATATAAATAAGGAAAAGCAGTGGCCCCAACACTGATCCCTAGGGCAAACACCCCCCCCCCCCCCCCCGCACTTCACTGTACCCCAGTCAGACCCAACATCACAGCCATTCTCAACACCGTGAATAATGATCTTTTGCTGTCTGTTGCTAAAGTAAGAGGTGAACCAATTGTGAGCTACTCCCCGTATTCCGTAATGGCCCAACTTCTAGAGCAATATTTTGTGATCAGCACAATCAAACGCCTTAGTTAAGTAAAAAAATGCCTACCATTTGAAAACTTTTGTTTAACCCAACCAGTACCCCACAGAGAAAAGAGAATATAGCATTTTCAGTTGTTTAACGACTTCTAAGACGGAACTGTACATCTGATAGCTAATCCTGTGATATAAAGTGATCGTTTACCCTTACATACATAGCCTTTTAAATAACTTGAGCAAACACTGATATCTTAGAAACAGGTCTGAAATAGTCTAGGTTATCCCTTTCTCCCTTTTTATAAAGCGGCTTTACTACTGAGTACTTTAGTCGTTCAGGTAACTGACCATTCCTAAAGGAAAAATTACAAATATAGCAAAATACAGTGCTAACATATGCAGCACAATACTTTAATATTCTGCTAATCATTCCGTTACATCCATGAGAGTCCTTAGTCTTCAGATGATTTAATTATTGACTCAATCTCCCCCTTGTCTGTAACACAGAGGAATGTTTAAGACATCAATCTCGGAAAGACCTTTGCCAAGAGAGTTATATGATTCCCTGTGGAAACTAAATTTTATTTAATTCACCAGCAATGCTCAGAGAATGTTTGTTAAATACTGTACATACATCTGATTTACCAGTAACAGAAATATTTTTACTACGAACTGACTTTATATCGTCGACCTTGTGCTGCTGACCAGACACTTCCTTCACAGCTGACCATATGGTTTTCATTTTATGCTGTGAATTAACTATTCTATTTGCATACCACATACTCTTTGATTTCCTAACAACATTTTAAGAACCTTACAGTACTGTTTGTAATGGGCTACTGTAGGTTGATTGTGATTACTTCTAACACTTTGGTATAATGTCCGCTTATTGTTCTACATGATATCCTTATCCCACCAGCCGGCCACCCAGGCTGCCTGTTGCTGCTAGTACCCTATATAGAACGTTCTAATGGAAAGCAACTCTCAGACAGCATGAGAAATGTGTTAAAGAAAGCATTATATTTGTCATCTATGTTACCGGCACTATAAACATCCTGCCATTCTTGTTCCTTAACGAGGTTCAAAAAACTCTCCCTGTTGGATTTACTTTCTTACATAGTTTGTAATAATATGTGATATTTGTTTGAGTAAAAAGCTTTTTAGAGTTAAAATTTGTGCATCGTGGTCTGATAGGCCATTGTCCCTTTTACTAACAGAATGCCCATCTAGTAACGAAGAATGAATAAAAATATTGTCTATGGCAGTGCTAGTGTTCCCCTGCACCTTGGCTGAAAAAAAAACACTGTCTGCATCAGATCATATGAATTATGAGCTCTACCAACATCCTTTTTCTTGCAGCATCATATACAAAATTTATATTGAAGTCACCACATACAACTAATTTCAGATACTTCCTACAAAGTGAATCAAGTACCCTCACTAGCTCCAACAGAAATGCCCTGAAATCAGAGTTAGGAGACCGATAAACAACAACAATTAGAAGTTTAGTTTCACTAAATTCAACTGCCCCTGCATAGCATTCAAATATCTGTTCAGTGCTGTGCCGTGATACATCTATGGACTCCAATGGAATACTGTTTTTACGTACATGGCCACTCCCCCACCCCGCAAGGAACTCCTTGAAAATCAACCAGCTAACCTGTATCCTGGTAAAGAAAGCTTATGAATTGTCGAATTATTTAAGTGGTGCTCCAATATACCAGTAATTTCAGAGTCAACATCTATAAGCAGTTCACTAACTTTATATCGTCTGTAAGGAAATCGTGTTAGTAGGAGGGTTGAGCAGAAAGTAATGTACATAATATTTTCTTAGCCGAAAGCAATCTAACAAATCCGAAACGTTACGTATGTATTATTTGAAGTCTCCTGAGTGAGTGCGCCAAGTTTCAGTCACTTCTGACAGATAGTGTAACTGCAGGACAGTTTCAAAATGACGTCTGTAGGTGATATAAGTTACAAGTAACGTGCTATCATTGAATTTCTCACTGCAGAGAAAGACACTGTGGGGAATGTTCACAAACGCTTGTGCGAAGTCAATGGAGCATCTCCTGTCGACAGAACTACAATTAGTCGCTGGGCGTGGAGGGTGAGGCAATGAGATGGCGGTTAGGCGGAGCTCCACGATTTGCCGGGGGGAGACCAGCCACGGCGGTCACACCTGACATGTCTGACCTAACCTAGCACCCTCGGACTTCCACTTGCTTGGGACATTAAAGGATGCCGTTCGTGGAAGGTATTTTGAGGACAATGAGGATGTGTTTCACACAGTGAAGCACTGGCTCCGCCACCAGGACAAGGATTGGTACCGACAGGGCATACACACCCTTGTTTCGCGCTGGAGGAAGGGCATAGAGCGGGATGGAAATTACGTGGAAAAATAGGGTGTGTAAATAAAACACCACTCTTTCGTGTATATAATTCTCATTATGTCCAATAAAAAGTTGTTGAAAAAATGCGGTGCATTACTTTCTGGGCAATCCTCGCATTTTGCAACCTTGACTTATTTAATTGATAGGTCGGTAATTTTAACACCTGTCAACACCTGCCTTCTTTGGGATTAGAATTATTATATTATTCTTGAAGTCTGAGAGTATTTCGCCTGTCTCATACATCCCGCTCAACAGATGGAATTGTTATGTCATGGCTGCTTCTCTCAAGGCTAACGAAATGTTGTCTACTCCTGGGGCCTGTCGAAGTCTTCACGCGGTATCATATCTCCCTTCTCATCTTCATCTACATCCTCTTTCATTTCCATAATATCGTCCTCAAGTACATCTCCCTTGTACAGACCCTCTATATACTCCTTCCACCTTTCTGCTTTCCCTACTTTGATTAAAAGCGGGTTTCCATCTGAGCTCTTGATGTTCATACACATGGTACTCATTTCCCCAAAGATCTCTTCAATTTTCCAGTAGGCAGCATCTGTCTAACACATAGTGATGCATGCTTCTACATTTTTACATTTGTCCTCTAGCCATTGCCGTTGGCCATTTTGCACTTCCTGTCTATCTCATTTTTGAGAAGTTTGATTCCTTTTCGTCTGCTTCATTTACTGCATTTTTATATTTTCTCCTTTCATAAATTAAATTCAATATATATTGTTTTACCCATGGATTTCTACTAGCCCTCGTCTTTTTACCAACTTGATCCTCTGCTGCCTTCTCAATCTCATCTCTCAAAGCTCCTCATTCTTCTTCTGCTGGGTTCCTTTCTCCAGTTCTTGTCAAATGTTCCCAATTGCTCCCTCTGAAACTCTCTACAACCTCTGGTTCTCTTAGTTTATCCAGGCCCTACCTCATTAAATTCCTACCTTTTTGCAGTTTCTTCAGTTTTAATCTACAATTCATAATCAATAAAGTGTGGTCAGAGTCTACATCTGTCCCTGGAAACGTCTTACAATTTACAATCTTGTTCCTAAACCTGTGTCTAGCCATTATATAATCAATCTGAAACCTTCCGGTGTCTCCACGTCTCCCCCACGTAATTGCTGATTAAGTTAGACTCTGCGCAGAATTCTACCAGGCGGCTTGCTCTTTCATTCTTTAAACCTAGCCCATATTCGCTAACTACTTTTGCTTTTCTTCTTTTCGCTACTACCGAATTCCAGTCGCCCATGACAATTAAATTTTCGCCTCCCTTAACCACATGAATAATTTCTTTTACCCATCGTACATGTCTTCAATCTCTTCATAATCTTGAGAGCTAGCTCACATATAAACTGCGGTAGGTGTGGGTTTCGTGTCTATCTTGTCTACAATAATGCTTTCAATGTGCTGTTCGTAGTAGCTTATCCGCGATCCTATTTTTTATTCATTATTAAACCTACTCCTGGATTACCCCTCTTTGATTTTGTGTTTATAACCCCTATTCACCCCGTAACGCTTTCGCGATTACTAAATGATCCTATAACGAAGCGCGCTGCTCTCCGTTGCATCTTCTCTATCTCTTCTATCAACCGTATCTGATACGGATCCCACACTGATGAGCAGTATTCAAGCAGTGGGCGAACAAGCGTACTGTATCCTACTTCCTTTGTTTTCGGATTGCATTTCCTTAGGATTCTTCCAATGAATCTCACTCTGGCACCTGCTTTACCGACGATCAACTTTATATGATCATTCCATTTTAAATCACTTCTAATGCGTACTCCCAGATAATTTATGACATTAACTGCTTCCAGTTGCTGACCTGCTATATTGCAGCTCAATGATAAGGGATCTTTCTTTCTATGTATTTGCAGCCCAATACACTTGTCTACATTGAGATTCAATTGCCATTCCCTGCACCATGCGTCAATTCGCTACAGATCCTCCTGCATTTCAGTACAATTTTCCATTGTTACAACCTCTCGATATACCACAGCATCATCCGCAAAAAGCCTCAGTGAACTTCCGATGTCATCCACAAGGTCATTTATGTATATTGTGAATAGCAACGGTCCTACGACACTCCCCTGCGGCACACCTGAAATCACTCTTACTTCGGAAGACTTCTCTCCATTGAGAATGACATGCTGCTTTCTGTTATCTAGGAACTCTTCAATCCAATCACACAATTGGACTGATAGTCCATATGCTCTTACTTTGTTCATTAAACTACTGTGGGGAATTGTATCGAACGCCTTGCGGAAGTTAAGAAACACGGCATCTATCTGTGAACCCGTGTCTATGACCCTCTGAGTCTCGTGGACGATTAGCGCGAGCTGGGTTTTACACGACCGTCTTTTTTTAAACCCATGCTGATTCCTACAGAGTAGATTTGTAGTCTCCAGAAAAGTCATTATACTCGATCATAATACGTGTTCCAAAATTCTACAACTGATCGACGTTAGAGATATGGGTCTATAGTTCTGCACATCTATTCGACGTCCCTTCTTGAAAACGGGGATGACCTGTGCCTTTTTCCAATCCTTCGGAACGCTGCGCTCTTCTAGAGACCTACGGTACACCACTACAAGAAGGGGGGCAAGTTCCTTCGCGTGCTCTGTGTAAAATCGAACTGGTATCCCATCAGGTCCAGGTCTTTTGATCGATTTTAATTGTTTCTCTATCCCTCAGTCGTCTATTTCGATATCTACCATTTTGTCATCTCTGCGACAATCTAGAGAAGGAACTACAGTGCAGTCTTCCTCTGTGAAACAGCTTTGGAAAAAGACATTTAGTATTTCGGCCTTTAGTCTGTCATCCTCTGTTTCAGTACCATTTTGGTCACAGAGTGTCTGGACATTTTGTTTTGCTGTGAACAAAATGTTTGCTGTGAAGTTCCCTTTGCTTCTGCAGCAGTTTTCTAACTCGGTTGTTGTACCACGGTGGCTCTTTCCCATCTCTTACAATCTTGCTTGGCACATACTCATCTAACGCATATTGTACGAAAGTGTTGAACTTTGTCCACTGATCCTCAATACTATCTGTACTTGAGACAAAACTTTTGTGTTGAGCCGCCAGGTACTATGAAATCTGCTTTTTGTCACTTTTGCTAAACAGAAAATCTTCCTTCCTTTTTTAATATTTCTATTTACAGCTGAAATCATCGATGCAGTAACCACTTTATGATCGCTGATTCCCTGTTCTGCTTTAACTGTTTCAAATATTTCGGGTCTGTTTGTCACCAGAAGGTCTAATATGTTATCGCCACGAGTGGGTTTTCTGTTTAACTGCTCAAGGTAGTTTTCAGATAAAGCACTTAAAAAATTTCATTAGACTCTTTGTCACTGCCAACCGTTATGAACGTTTGAGTCTCCCAGTCTATATCCGGCTTGCACAGGATAGAGTAGCATGGAGAGCTGCATCAGACTAGTCTCTGGACTGAAGACCTCAACAACAACAACAACAACAACAACCCTATTCACCTGACCGGAAACCCTGTTCCTCCTGCCACCGAGCTTCACTATATGGAACTTTAACCTATCCATTTCCATTTTTAAATCTTCTAACCATTTTGCCCAATTATGGGACCTGATATTCCACGCTCCGATCCGTAGAATGCCAATTTTTTTTCTCCTCGTAACGACGTCCTCCTGAGCTGTCCCCGCCCGGAGATCCGAATGGGGGACTATTTTACCTCCGGAATATTTTACCCAAGAGGATGCCATCATCATTTAACAATATAGTAAAGCTACATGTCCTCGAGAAAAATTACGGCAGTAGTTTCCACTTGGTTTCAGCGATGCTACTTTGGTTGATGTTAAAAGGTCATTTCAGCCAATCAGCCAGACTGTTGTCCCTGCTACTACTGAAAAGGCTGCTGCCTCTCTACACGTTTGTCTGGCCTGTCAACAGATACCTCCCCGTTGTGATTGCATCTATGGTATGGCTATCTGTATCGCTGAGGCCCGCAAGGCTTCCCATCAACGACGAGGTCCATTGTGCATGGGAAGGGGGAGGGGGAGGGGGGGAATTTATAGAGCTATAGTGAGAAAAACTGCCAATAACAGAACACTTATAAAATATCGACATTTTACGCGTTACAACATTAAACCTCTATGACTGTTAGCAAAACCAGGTAAGGGTGAGAAAGCCATGTAGTCTGACGCCGTCGGTCAGAATACCTGATGAAGCCTGCTCGGTAAGTCTGTGTTACATTGTACACTAAAATGCAATCTGTAACAAGCTTCGTTTCAGTTACACTGGCAACTTCCTAGAAATCTCATTATTACTATTCTTAGGGAGCTATCTGTACTGGTTGTTACACATTCCTCCCAGCCAGCCTTTTACTCTACGATTTTAGTACTCACGCTGGACAGAAATGAGGAAATGAAATCATTCAGCCTCCACCTTTGTGATACCGATATGGCAATCAAAATTTTGTCAGTGGAGCGAGGCGCTTGGTTGATAGTATAGTCACACCACAACAAGTCCGCTGCCAGAGGAGCGAGCGGCATGATTTAAGGAAAGAGTCCTGTATACATGCACAACACGAGTTGCGGCGAAAATCAACCGTCTGATTAGTGTTGTATGTGGGCTATCTTTGGTAGTTTTGGCTGTAGCATTGGCGTCAACTCCAGCGTCTGCAAGTTGCTGCGATTTCTCCTTCGGCTACGTAAATGAGAAGAGTCTTTGGCTCGTTATGCAAGGCAAAGCGGGCACTGTAGCAGACCACAGTCATTAAGGAAGAGTAATTGATGACAACCGTGTCTCAGATGAGGGAATCAAAGATAAGGACAGCAAGGGAAATTTATGCCTCAAATAGGAAAGAAAGCAAGTACTCCGAATGAAATGTATTAGCAACAGAAACTTGGCTAACTTGCTGTTTACTAAGCCTTTAGTCATGGGCTACACAGATTCATATCAGATCAGCCAGGATGTGTTTTTAGATTTCCGTTAGTACACAACTCGACTATTATTCTCAGGTCAATGGAGAATTCGGTTTCAGTTTCTGGTTGCGAGTTGACTTGTAACTTTTGCTGGCTCTTGAAAAGCTTGCCTGAACTGGACCTGTGATTGATTACACTCCAGTTTTTCTTTTTAGCACGCCTGTAATGAACCCACTACTCAAGGAGAAACTGAAAGGATAATGAATTTATGTAATGTGAGGTCTGCTTTCATCCTTTGTACTTGTGAAATAGATTTTGTGGTTCGAGCGATAATGATCTAGCTGTCTGTGTGGAGTTGAGGCTGTACGGAAACAGAACCCTCAAAAGTAGATCGAACAGAACGTTTCTTCTCTCAGTCTGAACTTTCAGCTGACACATACCAACATAAATTAGCTGTACATATAATTTCAGTATTTAGAACGTATAGTCTTAGATGAAATGTAAATAAAATAGAATGTTAATCATGTGTGATCCCTGACGTATATGACGTAATCTCTCATTCGTAGTCGTGTTACGTGTAAGTAATATGTGGGTACATACGAGTATGACGTGAGTCACGTTCCGTATTAAACTGCTGCTTGAGAAATTTTTGAAGAACAAGAAATAGCCTTATTTAGCGCGTAAGTAACAAACCGCCATTTTAAACAGGATGATTATATCATTCTACGCACTTCAAACATAAATTTTCATTTTCTTTTCTATATATAACCAAGGGAGATTTCTATTTCCTAGTCAAGCAAAGCCTTGTATGCTTGAAACTCCCTGACATGACTTTCCCTTCAGGTCGTCGCAGTATTTCAGACGCTGTGGTAAGTCCCTGTTACTACTATCATCGTCTTTCCGTCGTTGTTATAGCGCTATCGTATACTCCATGTCAACTTTTTACGGCCTGGGAACAATTCCACGTTTTCTTTGTTCTCCTATCAAGCAAACATGTGCCGCTGTGGGTGACATAATTCCGTAAATCGAGAGTGATTTCCTTGAAGGTAACGCACGAGGTAATAGCTACGATGCTCCAAATTCAAACCCATCATATTTCCTCACAATCTGTCAGTAGAGCTTGAGACTCAAGCGCACATTCACAACTGTAGAAGACAAGGATCTATAACGTGTGTGCAGGAGTATCATTATCATGTAACCGTCTTTTACTCCATCCTCAGATCGTTCTCGGGGAGAAAGATGGTCGACAACTTTCTTATAAACCCAAATTTGCCTCATTTTCACTTCAGGGCCACCACATACTCACCTGGAGGAGCAAGCGTTACTACAATTCTTGACTGGGGACGCACACTGTCGGAAATTTTAAAAGTTAGATTTTAAGTGACGTCCAACACATTTTCCATAGCCTCTTTCCGCCGAAACTTGTTGAGCATTTTTCTAACGTTATACATTTTCTAAAGTAAAATGTACAAGCGAGGAAGATTAAGATTTAACATTCCGTCGGCGACGAGCTGTTACAGATGGAAAAGAAGCTCGGATTAGCGACGGCATTTAGCTGCGCCCTTTTTAAAAGAATCATTTCATATTGGCCTTACGCGGTTCAGTAAAACGACGGGAAACTATACTTGTGTGGCCGGGTAAGGTTTTTAACCGTCGTCTTCACAAATGCGAGTGCGACGTCTTATCACACCGTCACCTCACTGAACGAACAGGTACCTACTAGTGAGTCTTTTCTTTGATACACGTCTGTCTCTTCGCCTAAAATGGTAAAGTATGAAACTGATGATCAGATCTTAATGCGTCTCTCATACGAGAGTTCTACAAGAGAAATTCGTGGATTAAGTACACCATTGAGTTACAGTCTGGCCCCTACTTCCCCCCAAACCGGAATTATTTGGTGAATACACCTAAATCATTCCAGATCGATACCCCCTAATAACTGGAGATCTGATTGATGGCAGTAGTTATTCACCGATAATGTAACGAAATAATATAGAATATTTTAGAATGTGTGAATAACCATATTACTGGTTATGCTAAAAGTCATTTGCCTACAATTACATCAAGAATTGATAAATTCCAAAATTTTATCCATGCAACAGTACTTTCCTTATGCATAAAACTGCGGCGTCCGACCGTGTAAGAGAAGCCCTATCCCTTTTGTATTGTTGTCGCATCTGTATTCGGAATCTATTCTTATTTAATAATTAACATTATATAATAAGAATACCAAATTTTAGTCATTACCTATCACCACGGACAACGCAGTGGCTGACGGGCTTCACTCAACGATCGGGAGCAGCACTGTTTGCATATCCATTAGGACAGTGCGGCTAAATTTGGCATAAAAGGACTATGGAATCAGACGACCTATGCGAGTGCCTTCGCTAACAACACAACATTTCCTGCAGTGCCTTTATTAGGCTTGTGACCATATCGATTGGACAATAGACGACTGAAAACCATGGCTTGGTCAGATGAGCCATGATTTCAGTTGGTAAGAGGTGATCGTAGGGTTCGAGTGTGACGCGGATCCAACGAACCATGGAACCAAGTTGTCAACAAGACGCTGCACAAGCTGGTAGTGACTACATAATGCTGTGTTTACATGGAACGGACTGGGTCCCCTGGTCCAACTAAACCGATCGTTGACTGGAAATGATTATGTTCGGCTTCTTGGAGACCATTCATGGTCTTCACGTTCCCAAAAAACGAAGAAATTTTCATGAATGACAATGCGGCATGTCACTGGGCCACTAATGTTCGTGACTGGTTTGATCTAGACAGTTCGCGCTAATGATTTGGCCACTCAGATCGCCAGACATGAATCTAGTCGATCATTTATGGGATATAATCGAGACGTCAGTTCGAGCGCAAAATCCTGCACAGGTAACACTTTCGCAGTTATGGACGGTTGTACAGACAGCATGGCTCAATATTTATGCATGGGACTTCCAATGACTTGGGTCTATGCTACGTCTAGTTGGTGCACTACACAGAGCAAAAGAAGGTTCGACACGATATTAAGAGATATCCCATGACTTTTGTCATCTCAGTGTAGAAGCCAGGAGTCCCACGTTACAACTGGCGAGCTGGATACGTTGGGTGCTCTGAAGACTGATGTAGACTCCTAAACACTTTTCTTTCGATTGATATCATTCATGTCATCTGCAGGCCTCTTACATTGCTTTGAATTTTCTCATTTTGAGAGTATAGAAGGGTGATCTTTTTTCATTGTAAAAACATTCAGGAGACAGTACCGCATAAGATATTTCTTTATTTAAGACAAACAGTTTCCACGGACTTTGCTGTCATCTTCAGTCTGTAAGAAAGTGAATACACATGGAATATATCTCATAAACTAAGATTTAACATTTGATATAAAAGTTTTAGTTTGGTATTATAATAATCGGAAGTGGACCTGTACATTTACATACCTTAAAACCTTTTGGTCGTGAAACATGTTCATCTTACGCTGAACCTCACGCAAAAGATGTCAATTGGATAAAATTCGGCAGATTATGAAGGTTTGTCACCCAAAAATATTTAAAAACATAGAGCACCTTTCACGAAAGGCCATGTCCATATTCATACTGCTCACAGGTGCTTGTTACATCATACAAACACGGTGCACAATACACGTCTGTTTACATATGCTGGACATATACTAAACAGTGCGAATTCACTTTAAATGACGTGTAAAGTACAACTGACAGGCATTATTGCAAAGATAACATTTGTATAGTGTGTTGTATCGGAAACATTAACAGTTCATAAGTACTTCCCTTTTCTCATTTAAAATTAACTACTTTAATGAGTAACTTCAAGAACAGCAAGGATTACAAAACTGTATTTACGTAACAACTGAGACACATATTGAATTCTCGCAATTCCCTTTACACGTTCTTATTAGTGCATGCATAATAGGAAAATAAAGGTTTTTACCCCGCAATGGGGTATTACGTTGTTGGTCTAGCGCTTACCTGGCACAAACGCGACAGGCGCACAAGCGCACTGTTGCAGGTGGGAGGGAGGCACGGGTAAACATACACGCCGCACAACAAAGAATCAGAACTCGCAGTGCTTAGGTTCAGTAGACATCAACAAAGCATGACACCCAGTGTACTCCGTTCGTAATTTTCTTACATTGAGCTTACGCTGCATAGTATTCGTGACCTTGAGAACTACGAAGCAAGGTAAACTGTTTGGATTATTAGTAATCCACAATTCTTACTTCCTGCTTACTTTCATTTAAATGTCTGAATAAATTAACTGTGAGAAATCAGTAGTTTCCCGGTTGTAGGAAGCAATCATTCGAAACAGCGTGTTTCACAGTTCGATATTACCTAGAGGTAATTGATCTTTAACTCACTATGCTACACTACACTGGAACAGTTTGGATTGGTAATACAGCTCGTGGTCGTGCGGTAGCGTTCTCGCTTCCCGCGTCCGGGTTCCCGGGTTCGATTCCCGGCGGGGTCAGGGATTTTCTCTGCCACGTGATGACTGGGTGTTGTGTGATGTCCTTAGGTTAGTTAGGTTTAAGTAGTTCTAAGTTCTAGGGGACTGATGACCATAGATGTTAAGTCCCATAGTGCTCAGAGCCATTTGAACCATTTGATTGATAATACAAAATTAGAACACAATTCTTGAAAAGGTTCCTGTAAGCGTTACGGAACGAATTGGACTTAAGTCACAACTCATTTGACTACATCTGTGCTAGAAACCTACCTGTGTTAGAAAACTACCTCAGGGACTCACACCTAGTGAGTAGATGGATGGCGACCACGGGACCCCGAGCTGAGTCCAGCCATGCTTTCACTTACTTATGAAAGACTCCTCACTTTTATCTTTCCTATCTGGCCACCCTCGGTCAACTCTTGTTCTTTTCCGACTCTGACGCTATTAGGTTTCGAAGGTTAGGGGTCTTTCATTTTCCGACATATACTTCTCATGCAGCGTCTGACCCGGAGCGGGCGGCTGCGAAAGGCATCTGTATCCAATGCTAGGGGCGGCCTCCAGAAGTCGGGAAGGCAACGGAGTACCACGGCAGATTATCTTCCCTCCATAGTGCAGTCACCATCTTATGCCCAAAAATGGCTTCCTCTCATGTTAATTCAGTATCCGGAGGTAAAATAGTTCCAAATTCGGA
This sequence comes from Schistocerca americana, assembly GCF_021461395.2. Classification (NCBI taxonomy): domain Eukaryota; kingdom Metazoa; phylum Arthropoda; class Insecta; order Orthoptera; family Acrididae; genus Schistocerca; species Schistocerca americana. The sequence continues at coordinate 380,678,585 of NC_060130.1, read as the reverse complement.
TCTCCGGGTGGGGGGACAACGTGAAAGGAGGCAAAAAATCAAAACGAGAATTGATGCGTGGAATGTTAGAACTCTGCTACAAGCAGGAAAACTAGAAAACCTTAAAGAGAAGCGGAAAAGAATCATATGGACCTCGTATGAGTTGCTGAGGTAAGATGGAACGGATGTGGAGAGTTGCAGTCAAATTAATATGTATTGTACTACTCAGGAGAAGAAGTAAAAGGAATGAACGGAATAGGAATGATTATGACAAAGGGATTGGCTAAATGTGTGGATTATGTGGACAATGCAAATGAATGAGTTATTGGTGTAAGGCTGAAAGGAGCACAAAAAGATTTACTGATTGTCCAGGTGTATATGCCAACTTCAGAACATGATGACCAAATTGTAGAGGAAACGTACAGTGTAATAGAGAGAATAATGAACGAAAATAAAAAATGCTGAAAAATAGTAATGGGAGACTGGAACGCCATTGTGGAAAAGGGAAAAACGGAAACATAGTAGGCAGTCATGGTCTTGGAAAGAGAAATGATAGAGGTGAATGGCTAATTGACTTCTCCAGGGCAAGGCAGCTGATAGTGGCAAATACACTGTTCAAGAACCACAAGAGGAGGCTCTACACTTGGCAATCACCAGGGGATAAATACAGAAACCAAATCGTTTTTGTACTGGTAGAAGAAAGATACAGGAATGAAATCAAGAAGGTGCACACATTACCAGGTGCAGATATTCAAAACGACCACAACTTACTTATGGCAGAAATAGAAATAAGAATGAAAAAACTGAAGAAGGTGACTATGGTGCTGAACTGGGATCTAGAGAAGATAAGATCGAACAAAGAACAAATTACAGAAATGCTGTCACTTGAGTTTCTAAACACATTACGAGACAAAGAACCACCTGATAATGTCAACGAGTAACGGAATATGCTGAAAGAAGGAATCATTAAGGCAGGACAATAAAATACAGGAACGGCAAAAAAAAAGTGTCACACAAGAAATAATTTACAAGATGAAGGAGAGAAGAAAATTTAAAAACAAGAACACTGATGATGGAAGAAAGATGTACCGAAGGTTAAATAATGAACTGCGAAGAGAAACAAAGCAGGCTAGGAATAAATGGCTAAAAGTGAAATGTGATGCAGTTGAAGAACTGGGCAGGAAGGGAAGATATGACTTACGATACAACAGAGTAAAGACTATGAAATGGGATCAAAACATAGCAGGAAGAGCTACTATGGAAATTTTGAGTAAAGACGAAGAGGTAGTGTACAAAGATCGTGACAATGTCCTCCAGAGATGGGAAGAATATTTAAAAGAGCTATATGACACAAATCGCAAATCAGAAACTCTGGAACTTGTATCACTGAACAGTGTAAGTGATGACGAGAAAGGACCAACCATCATAATGGAAGAAGTAAAGTCTGCCATAGCTGCAATGATAAATGGCAAAGCAGTAGGTACAGATACGATACCGGGAGAAGTTTTGAAATGCTTGAACCAAGATGGAATAAGAGAAATATTGAGGTTATGTAATAAAATATATGACAGTGGTGAATGGCGTGATGACTTTCTGACAACAGTAATGATTCCATTACCGAAGAAACAAGGAACCAAGAAATGATTATATGACAGTGGTGAATGGCGTGATGACTTTCTGACAATAGTAATGATTCCATTACCGAAAAAACAAGGAACCAAGAAATGAAGTGAGCACAGGACAATTAGCCTCATTTCACATGCAGTCTAAGTGATATCAAGAATAATTATTAAGAGACTTGCAAAAGTAATGAAGGGGAATCTTTGGGAGGAGCAGTTTGACTTTTGACGGAATACGGGCACCAGAGAGACAATAGGGCTCCTACGAATCTTGGGAGAAAGATTGATTGAAAAAGGAAAGAGACCTTTATATGTGCTTCATCGATCTAGAAAAGGCATTTCACAATGTGTCTTGGGACAAGTTGGCGACTATAATGAGGGAAAAGAGAGTGCACTTGAAAACCAGAAGACTTGTAAACTCATTATATTTTATTCAAAAGCCCCAGTTAAAGTAAGAGGAGAAAGTACCAACTGGGTCGGACTAGGAAAAGGAGTAAGTCAAGGATGCTGTCTATCACCTACCCTTTTCAACCTCTACTTGGAAAATATGATTGATCAATGCTCGTTAGATGACAAAGGAGTAGAAATTGGAGGAAGAAGAGTAGGGTGTTTCAGGTTTGCTGATGACATGGTCCTTCTAGCCACAGGGGAAAAGGAATTACGGGTTTTAATGGATACCATTTCAGCTAACGGAAAGCATTATGGAATGAAAATTAACATAAAGAAAACAAAAGTATTGGCACTAGGAGGAAATAAGGAAATAAAATTTATGCTAAATGGACAACTATTAGAACAGGTGCAAAATTTTAAATATCTTGGAAGCAGGACAGACACCGACTGGAAGTGCACCACAGAAATTAAAACAAGGATAGCAATGGCAAAAGAGGCATTTTATAAGAAAAGGAGAATTTTCTGCAGCAGTCTGGACAGATAACTGAGGAAAAGACTCATAAAATGTTTTGTATGGAGCGTTATCCTGCATGGCGCTGAATCATGGACTTTGAGGAAGAAAGACAGACAAAGGCTGGAGGCTTTTGAGATGTGGACATGGTGGAGGAAAGATAGAATAAGTTGGACGGAGGGAGTAATAAATGAAGAGGTACTGAGAAGAGTGGGAGAGAAACGACTGTTACTAGATATAATAAAGAAAAGATGAAAAAGAAATTGGATTGGGCATATATTAAGAAAGAATGACAGACTGATACAAACAGTTTTAGAAGGTTATGTAGAAGGGAAAAGGAAGTGAGGGAGGAAGAGATTTCAGATACTGGATGACGTGATGGACGGTGCAACATACACCAGCCTTAAGAAGGAAGCAATAGATCGCAGCAAACGGAGAGGCAAAGGACCTGCTAATATAGCAGAAAACTGATGATGATGTATTAGAAACACGAAATTAAATAAGCTTTGAAGCGGAAAACACATATAAAAATTAATAAAACTGGAAAAATCTCTTTCACAGAAACAAAACAACTAAGAGCGATTGTGAATATCCAAGGTGATGCACGTGATTGGCAGCCACGTAGCCGAAAAGTTGCACTGGCTATCGATTCCGACAATAACTGTGTAGAGATCAAGAATAGTTCCGTGTGACAGCTCATACGATACAGTCCATCTTCTTCCTGTATCACAAATATCCCATGCAGTTGCCATATCCGGAAAATTAATGCTTCCGTGGAGCTAGATGTAGACCCGAACTATCGTGCAGGAAGAGAATGTGTGGACTTGATGCAGCTCTGAAATTTCAAGCACGTGTTTACGCTACCCCGTCTCTTTACGTTTGTATCTATAGGCAGATGCATACTCTGCTGATGACTGTGATGTGAATTGCAGAGTGTACTTATGATCATACCAAATATTAGGGTTTTTCCCCTTTCAAATTACATGTGCGCTGCAACAAGTGTAACCCCGTCCGTCTCTAGAGGATGATTCATTGGCGGATGAAGTTCATCTTTACCTTCTTGGCTGAGCACTTCTTCTTGAAACTATAAGCCATCTTTCGTAGAATAACTGACACCTGTCTTCAAACGCTTGAGATTTTAGTTGTTCTATGTCTTCGTCATGCTGTCTCGCGTTCCCGTAAGTCAAAGGAACCTGCGACCACTCGTGTCGCACTTCTGTGTATACGTTTAATATACCCAGTTACTCCTGTTTGGTATGGGTCCCACGAACCTTAGCAGTATTCTAAGATGTGATTCACAAGTTATTAGTAAGCGGTCTCTTATGTAGACTGACTGCAGTTTCCCACTACCCTGCCAATAAATCAAAGACTGCTGCCAAAGTATCTACGACTGAGCCTATGTGATCTTTCAATTCAAGATCCCTATAAAACCTTACACCACGGTACTTGTACGGTCGACTGATTCCAATTATGATTCACCGATGCTGCAAAAAAATGTTCAAATGTGTGTAAATTCGTAAGGGACTAAACTACTGAGGTCATCGGTCCCTACACTTACAGACTACTTAAACTAACTTAATCTAACTTTCGCTAAGAACAACACGCACAACCATGATCGAGGGAGGACTCGGACCTCCGGGGGGAGGGGCCGCACGTTTCGTGGCATGGTGCCTGTAACCGCGCGGCCACTCCCTGCGGCCTGATGTTGCAGTCATAAGACATTAATACTCCCTGATTTATGAAGTTCACTGTTTCAAATTTCTATACAGGTAAAAAAGCTGCCAATCTTTTCACCACATTGAAAAGTTACCAAATCTCGCAGGATGTGTACGCCTTTTCTTCAGATGCTGCTTCATTATAGATAACTGCATCATTTTCAGACAGTCTGAGTTTACTATTAATGTTCTCTATTAAGTCATTAATAAACAAAATGAATAACAAGAGTCCCAACATATCCACTGTGGCACCCTTTTTTCTCTGCTACTGCCGATTACTCCTGTATGCAAGACAACACACTGAATACTTACTACCAAGAAATTCTCTATACACTCACAGTAACAGCATCCCTTCGACCATCAATGACGAAGAAGCTCTCTGTTAGCTCATCAACCAGAAACTTACCTACGGTCGGTGAGGCTACTTCCTAAACGCAACTAAAGCGCCATCAGTGCTGAAACTACATCGATGTAACGTACTGCTACCTTAGCATAACGTACCTATTCCTTGTATACTACTTCTGTGCACATAGAACAGTTACGATTTGTGTGAAAACTTCGTCACTCACTAATGATAACGATTAGCCTTTTTCCTTTCGGTTTTTTCCTTACGTTAGTATGCTTCACTTTTGGTGTAATGTACACTATGTTTGGCTTTTAGCAATTATATTAGAAACTCCTTATCTGTAGGTGCAATTCAAACATGACAGCGACTACCACTGATTTTACAGTTGACTCCACAAGACGCCTTGGGCAGAGAAGGTAAAGTGCTTCATGAATGTTCAACTGCCACCCACAACACACGGGTACTGGTTAGAGTAATGAAGTATAAGGATAAAAGAAACAAAGCTGGCACCAGAGAGCTCGATGTTATCACTTGAACTGATATACTAGCGATTAGTTGCGTCGTTCTCCAAACGGCTTAGAAAATATTCAAGAAAATGAAACTTATTAATCATCATTAATATCAGTTTATCAGTCATCGCACTCAGATCGAAACTCTATACTTATTCTTATTTTCGTACCCTTCAAACACATGGACTGCGGCGCACAACTTCCCCACCGACAGTAGTTGCCGAACTTAATATAAATGCCATCGGCGCACTTCGAACGGGGTATTTTCGAAGGTAAAACACTCATCAGCGGATAATACAGGTGACTCTCGCTAGCGAACGAAGTGTTCAACAACAGCTGCTGTGAAAGTTCATTTCTGCTTGTAGCTGGAGAGAGCGTAAGACTTTCTTTCGTTTGTAGCTATTGCAGACAGGCACAATGAACGTACTGGGGTCGCACCTGCAAGGTTGTTAGTTGAACGTGCTGGAGATTTCCTTACAGGTTATGTATATCTTGCCGATTAATTTTCGCAGTGAAGTTAATTACTAAACAGCGTCTGAAATATTTTACAAGACAATTCAAGACGATCAACAACGGAAACCACTTTCCTACTTTAATAAATGACATCCACAATCCAATGTAACTGTTTGACAGACTGAAGATCGCAAAAAGAACTGAGAACAGAAGAACTTCATTTGATTTACAGTTTATGTAGCGACTGAGGAGCTGCTGTAGCGCACTGCAGGTATTTTTTTGAACACATCATGGTAAAAGATTCGAAGAAAACGAAACGAAGCCTATAATAATGATGCCTGTTGTAGATGCATACGCTGAAATTTGGATTTATGACGCACTGAACAGGCCAAATGTATAAGAATAGTATTTCAGTATGTTGTAACGAATCTTTTCTCTATAGCAAGTTGATTAATTTTTTCAGGTTTGGAATCTGTCTACACAACTGGAAATTGGTGATGATCCTTTTAGCTAATACAGTGAAATGGACACACACACACACACACACACACACACAGACGCGCGCGCGCGCGCGCACACACACACACACACGCACGCACGCACGCACTCACGCACTCACGGATACACACACATACACACACAAAGAGAGACAATGCGACAAAGAGAGAGGGAGAAACTACATATACGTGCACTTGATGACAATCATCCCCAATTCCTCCTCTGCCTCCCTACACCGCTACGGTCGCAGGTTCGAATCCTGCTTCGGGCATGGATGTGTGTGATGTCCTTACGTTAGTTAGGTTTAATTAGTTCGAAGTTTTAGGGGACTAATGATCTTAGAAGCTAAGTCCCATAGTGCTCAGAGCCATTTGAACCACTATGACGCCATCAACACACAAGTGATACCCCTTGGCTCAAATCCCTCCCCCCTTTCCTCCCTCCCCCTTTATACCAATTTTAATTTTTCCCGTTGCCATGATTAGTTGAGGCTTTCTTTTCGTACTTTTGGGGAGCTAGTGAAGTACTATCTCCAATGACCCCTACGTCCACGTCACATTAAAATCTAGTCTTTTTCCTTTGTGCATTTATCAAGGACGACCATGCCCAGGGCATGGGAGGGGGTGGGGGCGACCCTCACCTTCAGCTCTGAGAGGAAGGTGAAAAGATAGTGTTGTCAGATGTTTTTGTTTCAATAACGTGCTATCCTTTTTTGTAAAGTATGAATACGGTAGCCTAGTATTTTAGTAACAGGACAAAGTTTTTAACAGGATCCGAACTGGAACTTTTTTATGGCTACTTGCAAGTTGCCAATCGTCTTCCAGAACATTAAAAGTACCCCAGATCCACAAGTCTAGCTACCCCTTCCCATCCGCCTCCCCTATAAATACGAAATGGTGCCATTGGCATTGGCCACATACAAAGCTCAATAGTGCCACAACTGATAACCGTAATAAACAAATAGTTATCGAGATTCTACAAAATACTGTGAAAACTGGAGCCAGAACATCCAAATGCAGAACCAGTCAACAGCTAAGTTGTGTGAATGAGAAACATTAGCAAAGCCCTTTTTTGTAAATTCTCACGAAAAAATTACACTTCGTTACTAAAATGTCACGGATCTAAACAGCAGGAAGTGTAATAAATAATACACGTCATTTACGAATATATTTTCACAGCACTGAAGATGCTTTTTGGGAAATAGAGGCAATAGCTTCAGGCAACAGCATCTGTAACTTCAGCTTCACAGTTTACGAAGTTTACGTGTCAGTGAACATACACGTACGAAAAATAGTTGGATAGGTGATAATTGTGACCGTTGTGACAATGTTTCCCATGTGTTTTTCCCGTGGGGTGCAGTATGAATGGCATTAATGTGGATGGAATGAACAGGTCTCTCAATAAAAGTGTAATTCTGTACCACTTTAACATTTCATATTAGAAACAATTTCAGAAACGGCGGAAGACCTCTAGAGTGATGACCAGTCAGATGTCAGCAAAGACTTCACTTTTGCATCTTTCCTTCTTAGTACGCGATATTTGTGCTTTTAGCATAACTGTTTAATGTGGAACACTAGGGTTTAGTAGAGCGTTACGTCAGATTTAAGTTTTTGTTGATGATAATGAGACTGTTACCGAAATTGGCAAAACACAGTGCCGCTACATCGTCAAGGTCTCTAGAATACCACGAAAGGACCAGCTATCATCAAGTCTCCATCCGGTGGAACAATAGCCATCAACAGTGACATGTGTCTCCGCTACAGTCTCATAATTAAGAGTAGTACACCACCATGTCACCTGCTCGTTGCTGCCAAATGCTGGCGATGAAAATATTTCCCAGCAGAACGACTCAAACCGGTTACCTCCTGGTTGAGCGCGACGGTAATTGCTCGCTTTAGCGAGGCACTTGTGGAAGCAACCTGTTACAGCTTAGGAAACTACGGGTTCTTGTGGCGCTTTTCTTAAAAGTATTCTCCATTATGTGCTTCAGAACTCTTTATTTTATCTGTGACTGGCCACAGGTTCAAATGGCTCTAAGCACTATGGGACTTAACATCTGAGGTCATCAGTTCCCTGGACTTAGAACTACTTAAACCTAACTAACCTAAGGACATCAGACACATTCGACCGTAGCAACAGCGCGGTTCCGGACTGAGGCGCCTAGAACCGCGCGGTCACAGCGGCCTGCCTGACCACAGGCACTGAGGAATAAATAATTAGTATAACGACATACTCTAAAAATGTACCTTGTGTTAAGGAGTTAAAAATATCTACGACACCCAATGAAGAGCATTATTTCACACCTGTTACCTTACTTTCCATATAATAATAGACTGCAGATACATTTTACTGAAGATGTCTTTAACACATTTATTTTTTGAGACATCTACTTAAGTTCGTGGTAGATGTTGTCAAGATTACACGCAGAATTCATTTACTGGTATTAATTTACAACTCTAATTCAGTAGTTCATCATTATTATTTTTATCGTTCCTCCAATAAATTAGTAATTTCATTGAGCAATTGTGGCTCGTATATTATCTTCAGTTCTGTAATTTCAGAAGCCTATAATATATTCTGAAGTTACATCCATGACATGGAATATCAAGAAATACATTGCTCATAACTTAATCATTTGTCTGCATTCGGTATTTCCAACAAGGTGCTACTTATGCTTGAAGAATGCAAGTAACCAGAGAGCAGGAGACATCTCTCTAGTTGATGCTGTGTTTGGCCGTGGTTCATCCATTCCTACCAACTATGTACACACGTACAACACTTTAAAATTAACATGGACAGGTGGCTCACTGCAGTAAAGGTGTTACTACGCAACAATAGTCAACCAATGATATAAAATGGTTGCTGGAGTGTTATTTTGGTGCAGTGTATTTTAATGTTCACTGTTGCTGAGTATCCACAGTAATAATATGGATAGTATGCACTGTACAACTGACTCCTATTCAAATGTAGAGCGATTCGCTGATTACTCCAGCCGGTTTCTTTGAGCCCAACCACAGTTCCTCCATCAAATGCTGACATCTGCGTTTATTGTTCACATGCGTGTGTGAGAGACACTGTTACAGTCCAACTGGGTACACATAATTAAAAACGCAAAGAGTTCATGCCCTGGTATTGACGTGTCCTCTGTTTACTGTCTTCGTCAGCTGCACGGTGAAACTATGCTGCAGTGTCACACTTTCATCCACTAGCAGCCAAAACCTACAAATTTGCATTTTCCGTCGCTACCTGTTAGAATATCAATTTTTGACCACTCGTATAACTCATTCGTGGTTTGTCGTTTTTTTTTCTTTTTCTTTTTTTTTTCGTTGAATGTATCAGGTGCTGCATCACGGAGTTGCTATGTGTGCTGACTTGGTTTCTGCTGCTGTTCAGATGAATCAAGCACTGCATAGGATATGTCAGGGAGCTGCTCTGATGAGGGAAAAATAAAACAAAACATGAAAAACACACACACGCACATACATACATTAAATATAATATACAGGGTGGTCCATTGATAGTGACCAGGCCAAATATCTCACGAAATAAGCATCAAACGAAAAAACTACAAAGAACGAAACTCGTCTAGCTTGAAGGGAGAAACCAGATGGCTCTATGGTTGGCCAGCTAGATGGCGCTGTCATAGGTCAAACGGATACCAACTGCGTTTTTTTTAATTAGAACCCCCATTTTTATTACACATTCATGTAGTACGTAAAGAAATATGAATGTTTTAGTTGGACCACTTTTTTCGCTTTGTGATAGATGGCACTGTAATAGTCACAAACGTATAAGTACATGGTATCACGTAATATTCCGCCAATGTGGGCGGTATTTGCTTCTTGATACATTACCCCTGTGAAAATGGACCGTTTACCAATTGCGGAAAAGGTCGATATCGTGTTGATGTATGGCTATTGTGTTCAAAATGCCCAACGGGAGTGTGCCATGTATGCTGCTCGGTATCCTGGACGACATCATCCAAGTGTCCGGACCGTTCACCGGATAGTTACGTTATTTAAGGAAACAAGAAGTGTTCATTCACATGTGAAATGTCAGCCACGACCTGCAACAAATGATGATGTCCAAGTAGGTGTTTTAGCTGCTGTCGTGGCTAATCCGCACATTAATAGCGGACAAATTGCGCGAGAATCGAGAATCTCAAAACCGGCTGTGTTGAGAATGCTACATCAACATCGACTGCACCCGTCCCATATTTCTATGCACCAGGAATTGCATGGCGATGACTTTGAACGTCGTGTACAGTTCTGCCACTGGCACAAGAGAAATTACTGGACGATGACAGATTTTTTGCACGCGTTCTATTCAGCGACGAAGCGTCATTCACCAACAGCGGTAACGTAAACCGGCATAATATGCACTATTGGGCAACGGAAAATCCACGATGGCTACGACAAGTGGAACATCAGCGACCTTTGGGGGTTAATGTATGATGTATGGTGCGGTATTATGGGAGGAATGATAATTGGCCCCCATTTTATCGACGGCAATCGAAATGGTGCAATGTATGCTGATTACCTACGTAATGTTCTACCGATGTTACTACAAGATGTTTCACTGAATGAGAGAATGACGATGTACTTCCAACATGATTGATGTCCGGCACACAGCTCGCGTGCGGTTGAAGCGGTATTGAATAGCATATTTCATGACAGGTGGATTGCTCGTCGAAGCACCATACCATGGTCCGCACATTCACCGGATCTGACGTCGCCGGATTTCTTTCTGTGGGGAAAGTTGAAGGATATTTGCCATCGTGATCCACCGACAACGCCTGAAAACATGCGTCAGCGCATTGTCAGTGCATGTGCGGACATTACGGAAGGCGAACAACTCGCTGTTGAGAGGAATGTCGTTACACGTACTGCCAAATGCATTGAGGTTGACGGACATCATTTTAAGCGTTTATTGCATTCATATGGTATTTACAGGTAATCACGATGCAACAATATGCGTTCTCAGAAATGATAAGTTCACAAAGGTACATGTATCACATTGGAACAACCGAAATAAAATGTTCAAACGTACCTACGTTCTGTATTTTAATTTAAAAAACCCACCTGTTACCAACTGTTCTTCTAAAATTGTGAGCCATATCTTTGTGTCAGGGAGGCACTAAGAGCCCCGAATTCGTCATTATCTTAGATCCGACATACAATTAAGGCTTTATTGACCACAAGGACCATTAATAGGGAGCAGACGGAAGGAGGCTGGGCTCACGGGCCCCCTTGAACTGATTACTATTGACCTCTGTACTTCCACGAGCCAGTTTGCAGTAGTGTCAGGTACTTTCGACCAGGAATAGAACTGTCTTCAGTGACGAATCCCTCTTAGAACTGTGCCCTCATAACCAGTGAAGACTTGAATGGAGATGCCCTAGGCAGTGGTGGGATACCAATTGACTGTCGTGCCCCATGCAGCCCCACAAGCATGAGTGAAGGTCTGTGATGCTACTTCATTTCATAACTGGACCCCTTTGATTGTCATACACGGCACCCTTATAGCACAGCGGTACGCCAAAGTTATTGGTTCAAATGGCTCTGAGCACTATGGGACTTAACATCTGAGGTCATCAGTCCCCTAGAACTTAGAACTACTTAAACCTAACTAACCTAAGGACATCACACACATCCATGCCCGAGGCAGGATTCGAATCTGCGACTGTAGCAGTCGCGCGGTTCCTAACTGAAGCGCCTAGAACCGCCCGGCCACAGCGGCCGGCTCCAACGTTATTCCACTCACCGTTTTATTGCTGTTCATGGCAAGTTGTCCTGGGCTTACATTCAGCAAGATAACGCCCATTTGCACACGGCAAAAGTTTCTATTGCTTGTCGTCGTGCTTACCAAAGCCTACCTTGTCCAGGAAATTCACCGGATCTCTCCACAGCGAAAATGTTTTGTGCATTTTGTGCAGGGCCCTCCAACCAGCCCGGGGTTTTGACGATTTAACGCGCCAATTGGACAGCAACTGGAAGAAGTTAATGCCATAAATTATCTGGGAGTAGGCATTATGAGTGATTTAAAATGGAATGACCATATAAAATTATTCGTCAGTAAATCAGATGCCACACTGAGATTCTTTAGAAAAATCCTAAGGAAATGCAGTCCGAAAACAAAGGAAGTAGGTTACGGTACACTTGCTTGCCCACTGCTTGAATACTGGTCACCGGTGTGGGATTCGTAGCAGATAGGGTTAATAGAAGAGATAGAGAAGATTCAACAGAGAGCAGCGCGCTTCGTTACAGGAGATTATAGATAAACTCCAATGGAAGACTCTGCAAAAGAGGTGCTCAGTAGCTCGGTACGGGCTTTTGTTGAAGTTTCGAGAACATACCTTCACCGAGGAGTCAAGCGGTATATTGCTCCGTCCTACGTATAGCTCACAAAGAGACAATCAGGATAAAATCAGATAGATTAGAGCCCACACAGAGGCATACCGACAATCTTTATTTCCACGAACAATACGAGACTGGAATAGAAGGGAGAACCGATAGAGGTACTCAAGGTACCCTCCGCCACGCACCGTCAGATGGCTTGCGGAGTATGGATGTAAATGTAGATGTAGATGTGGTACAATATCCCTCAGGAGAACATGCAAAACTCTGTAAATCACAGCCAAACCGAATAACTGCTTGCATAAGCGGCAGCGGTGGAACAACGTGTTATTGACTTGCTCAGTTTCTGAAGTTCTTTCTCTTGCATAAATCATCCGGCTTTTCTAAAACTGTAGTTATCAGATTGTCTCTGCATGTACGTCACATCTTCCGATTTCCGTCCCATTAGGATAATTCCTTTGTGGTGCGTCGTTTTTTTGTCTTAGAGTGTGCATCACAGCACAACACAGAATTGTTTTCAGACTTCGAGATTACACTATAGCGAATGTCTCTGCTACTTGTTCAGCTGCTACCGCCATTTAATGCATCTATGAAAGTAGTGTTATGCGCTGCAATATACAAGCGGAACGCGAGTGATAGCAAACATTAGTTGCAGACAACCCCTCAGAACATGAGTTATAGGAAACGGTAATTTTTGAAAATCCACGAGTTGGTGATGTGAAAGTAGTGCTTTCAGATTGTGAATGGTATCAACTATGAGAAAATTCAACACAAATAACAGCAAAGTCGGACGCTAAAACGCCTATAGTGTTACTGAATTGTCATTCAATGTGTACTGGGGACCATCCAAAACAGCAAAAAAATATACAACGACAATACCACACTGTGCATTCATTTGAGGAATCTACGTTCAGAAACTTAATGTGCGCTAGTTCAGCTGTTGCGAGCATGGTGTTTGAACATGTCGATGGTGCCCATCCATAAATGGCATGCCCGTACAAAGCTTTCACGTCACAACACTTTATAGGAAGTCTTTGGTACAAAATTCGATGTTCGTCGAGCTTCCACCAGTCGATTACGAATACGTTTTACATAGTGCTCACATCTTCAGATCCTTCCTTCTTTCACCATATAGAAATCAGCCAGATACGTCCGATTTCTGATGTATAACATAAAAAAACTGCAATTTATGTGAGAAATTACCTAAAATGCAATTTTCTGTTTATAGGAAGGGTAATTATGCTTAACATTTTGTGTACATCGATATCAAAATCAGCCTGGCTTCTCCCGTCGCTCGCAGGTGTGTGGCTGTACAAACTTTACTTCCCAACTGACCCAGCAACCATGAACTTTGTGACCATGTGAAAGGGCTCTCTCTGGTGTTGTGTTTGTTTAAAAATAAAGACTTAAACATTCCTATCTGTTCTCAGCGTGGCACAAGGGGACAGATCAAATTTTCTCGGAACTGGATTTAACTAGGGAGAAGTAGTATGTGTGACCCAATGGAGGATGGTAATACCCGTAAGTTTCGTAAGTTACATGACTATCATAAATATCCATAGACGTTTGAGTGCATAATAGCTCAGGGAAAACATGTTAAGCGTTTTTTCATGTCGCTGAAAGTAGGTAAACAGGCAAGCCTAGACTGATTACTACCTCTATGCTGAAAAACATGTTTATGTAGCAAACAAGCTCAGATAGACATCGATTGTCTGACAGACTTGGACTGCAGGGGAACGGATACGTTTGCCTCAGGTGAGTGATGTCAGGGAAAAACTCAGGAATTCTGCAACAGTGCAGGCTGCACTCGTATTCAAAGTCAGTTAGCTCGGATCGTCGTCGTGGATTCTAATGTAATAGAGCTATGTCAGTATCCCAGCTCAGCCATCTTGGATGGGCGTCTTGGGTCTGGTGCCATAGTGCCTGACAGTATGCAATAGCCGCCATCTTGAATTTTTCCGCTTCACACCATCATGAAAATGCGCCACTTTGGATTTTTTAATGTACTTCCAATTTATACTCAGGAGAACAACCCTATTTCCACAGTGGTATCATAAGAATAGGGGAAAATTCCGCTTGTGCAATGGGGCTGTTTTGAATTTTCCGCATTTTTTTTATTTTCCTAGCAATTTTTGTATTTCCCACTGTTCTGTATATAGGTCAACTGGCCTATTAGGAGCAGTCTGGAAGTAAAGCATTTCACCATCGATGATATCATAATGGAAAGGGTAGTCTCGTCACAATGCACTGTTGGCTGAAACTGGCACAGCCTACCGACTCACATCCTCGAAATCAAAAGCACATGAAACTCTTACGAAACCAACCTCTTTTCAAAGAGGACTTCAACAATGTTGCCCTTTATCCACAAGCTATTTCGTAGTCACAGTGGTACCCTTGCTATATCATTTTCACCATACTCTATTGGGCACCTATCTATGCAGCTGCAAAACAGTCGTCCGATCCTCTACAGGTGATGTAACCTTGATGTTCCAACATGACAGAGACACATAGCTCGCCCAACGGTTTCTAATAACTTCCAACAATACAACGGTTTACACTTGAATATACACAAATCCACAGATATGCATTACCCTTCGTTGCAACGACCAGACATCTAGAAACGCTCAGACGTGTTCTTTACTGCCTGCCCTAGCGATATGATGAGGATCAATTGGCGCATTAAGGTGCAAAATATAAAAGGTATCTTATGAAGACGAGGTACATCGATCGCATCTAGAACTACTTCTTCATCAACCACTACGATCTTGCGCGATTTCAGCATATAGCCGCAGTGCTATCCATGTTTCAAGTGATTGCACAGTAAGTGCTGACATCAAAATTTTGGTACGTCTGCTAAAACAACGTAGTCAGCGTACCGCCACACCCAGCAAGTGAGGGGGAAGCTGGACTTTAAAACCCAGGAATCCAATGCACGACGATTCTCCTAATAACGGCGTACAAAACATAAAAAATACTAACGACAGCATAACTAAACAAACTATACATCCTTCAACCAGGAAATCGCTACATCGCTACCTGCAGTGGTCGCTGCGGATGTCGTACCGGAATATTTTACCATCTAATGCCAAGTCCTGAACCAACTGGTAGAGCGAGTGCTTCGTAGCTCGACGTCATTCATATCTATAACAATAATAAAACTGTAAAAGCGTCGTTTCGGTCTGTTTGTCTGTTTGAATCTTCAAAATCATTAGAAAAAATTTTCATGGGGTTTTCACAGGTAGCTTGAGCGTAGCTTGGTACACAGTATGGGCTTGATACTATCAAAATCGGATAAAAATAATAGATATATTGTTATTTAAAGTTTTATCCATACTAATATTATAAGTCCGAATGAAAACCTGCTATGTTTTCACATCTAAACCTCTGAATTGATGTAGATTAATCATGAGGAAGAAAGTAGGTTCCTTTGGGAAGTAAAACAAGAAATACGACATCCAAGAGGGATAAGCAGCAAACAGAACGTCTTTTTCCACGTCGATGGACATAAAACATGTTAAAAAACGTTAAATATGTTGCAAAACGTACATGTTGTATGCTGTGTAGCTACGTATAGCTAATTCAGTAACACAATGCACATATGTGTAGTCCCGCCCACCTCCATAAAGAGTGCTCAGGAGCGCCACTCTTTGTGCCACTACATCGTGTACTGGGACAGGTTGGCAGGAGGAGAGGAGGCCTACACACTATGAGCGATGCTTACCCAAACAGGCAGACACATGAGGGCAACTGATGTTATTGCATGTGCAATAGCTTACATACTCACCATCACTCATCATAAAAAAACTACTGATATGTGAGTTCAGCCATGGGTAACAGCTAGTATATGACAATTCGCTTCACTCTCTTCTACTGCACTTATTAGCTACGAAGTTTCCGCAGCTCAGTCTCCCCAGGGCATGTAGCAATGTCTTCCATCGAATGGTAACTTCCTTTGTACAGGCAATGATGTACAAAGCGATCACCAACACTGTGCCTATGTGTGAGAAGTTGAAGAGAGCCTACTTTCTCCAGAGCACACCCTGCAATCATTGTCAAATTCCCGATCCCATTGGACATCAAATCTTGTGTCAGCACCAACGCATCATTGCGAAGGGGATACAAAATAATCTGACTCTTATTGCTAGGTCGCGCCTCACACAATCACAACACTTTTGTTTCAAATGGACTTGGAATTATTCTTTCCTGCTAACATTATAGCTACGTGTGGTTGGCTGTGCACTTTGTGTTCTATGCCCTCTAGACTGTGCATCCCGATCTTGAGGACTTCAGTGCCCACCTTGAAAATCGTCACTGGTATCCAATGAAGTGCCTGCAAACGAGATTCAAACCAACTTTTCGTAATTTCACCAGAAATGTAGCGTCCATACTTCAACTCGCAACCCAACGCCTCCCACGTCCATCCCCTTCCCTATACGCAATCCCACCTTCACCCTTTTTGCAAACTACAGAAGAGATTTAGCGACTTTAATGTCGTATGCTACTTATATAACTTCTTCCGTTACAATACGATTTTGGTCAGTGAGAGAGGCCAGTGACTCAGGCAACAATAGGAGTCCTATGAAAGAACTCAGCTTATGAATACATATATGTGTAATTATGTCTCACGTTAAGAGAAGATAGCTTTCATTTCAAAAACTTTAAATCACATCGGCAAGGCTTCACGTTGGCACTTGTGGAGAGCCATCCGTGCAGGTAACGGATTTACTTTTCAACAGCCTTTATGGAATAACGATGAAAAGTCTAGAACGGCGTAAGAAGCCGACGCTGAAGAAGAAGAAGCCAACGCAGATGACGGCTATTTAAAAATAAGTAAATAAAACTGTAGAACTCAGTAGAGTACTTGCCCATGAAAGGCAAAGGTCTCGTGTTCGAGTCCCAGTGGGACACACAGCCTTAACCTGGCAGGAAGTTTAAAATGAGAGTTGTCTTCACTGCAAAATGAACATTCATTCTTCAAACAGACCCTCGCGTTGTGGCTAAGCCATGTCTCCGCTCTGTCCTTTCCGCCGGATGTGCTATTCCTGCAAGATATCCAGGAGAACTTGTGTGAAGTTTGGAACGTTGGAAATGCAGTACCTGGCGGAAGTAAAGCTGTGCAGGCCGCTTGTGAGTTGTGCTTGGATAGCTTAGTACGTAGAGCACTTTCCTGAGAAAGGCAAAGGTGTCAGGTCCGAATATCCGTCCAGCCAACAGTGTTAATCCGCCAGGCAATTTCCGATCTTTTTCTTTATCGACTGCTATGCTTACACACCAAAATTATAGCGTCCACCACTTTTCTCCGCACCTTGCTATGGGTCCTGTGCTAGTAGATCTAGCAAGGACCAGAAATTCACTACGGTTTGTCCAGTAACTAGTAACATACAACTCACAAAAATGGGAAAGACTAAGTCAATGTATGAAACGTTGACGAAATTAATTACTTCTTTTCCCCGTACATAACGAGTACAGATGTAACGGCTGGAAGTAGAAGTAAGTTGTAAAACACTGCTGATAGCATAATGCGCGCCTGTACACTGATGACTGTCTTTGAAAAAAAATTGTGCTACAGATATTGGAAAAGATTAAGTGGATAAATCAATTTTGCTTACATCTAGTTTCTTTCCTAGGATCTCTCCCATCCCGCAAATAATAGGCAACTGGAGTCCTTTCAAATCCATGGCTCGCTCTTCTACGTATGGTTTCAAAATTTCGTGGCCTAATTTATGGATATACAGTTTTCTGTCGTTTGGTATCCCTTCATTCCATTTAGGCGCATTCATCTTCAACAGTGTGTAAGAGTTAACTTCAGCTATAACAAGTAGGCTATAGAAAATTGACAGTGGCCATCTTCTCGTACCCCTTTTTGTAGAGTATGTCCTAACCATTTGATCTAGAGCACCCATTCCTCCCTTAGTGGAATTATAACGCAGGTTTATGTGTGTTTTCTTTTTTGGTGTATCAACTTCTCCTCCTGCATTACGATGTTGTGTAGACAACATAAACAGATTTTTCTTTGATTTTTCCTTTTTGATCCAAGAGACAATTGTTACTGGCGGCTTCTTATAAGATGGGTCTGTGAATGCGAATTTGGAGGAATTCAGCTCTCTGCCTGCTGTCGTCTTACGTTCCTGCGGTACATGTTTTCTGTTTGATTTGAGTGTCCCAACCAATGTAAGTTTGTAGTCTTGGTAGAGATTGTCCGTCAACTCCACAGAAGTGTAGAAGCGGTCAGTTGCGACATTGTAGCCTGTATTCTTTATTGGCGCCACCAGTCTCTTCACAATCTCAAGAGGACCTCGTTCACTGACAGGTCTACTGTCTTATCCAGCATACACTTCTATTTTTATTAAGTATCGTTCAGTTGCACTACAAAGCATTGTGACTAATATTCCATGTTTTCCAGGTTTGTCTTTGAGGAAAACTTTAAAACTTTGAAAGGACGACGACCTCTGAAAAGACACAACATTTCATCAATTGTATTGTCAGGTCCACTTCCGAAGTACCGTGGGAATATTCCATTCAATGCTTCAAATATTTCATGCAACGGCGCAAATTTGTAACGTACGCGTATTTCTGACCTGCTGGCTTTATCATCAAAGCGAAGAATTTTCAATAGCTGATATGCTCTTGTCTTACCCATAGCTCCTCTATAAATCGCTCTCCCCAATAAATTTGACCATAAATCAGATAAAGAAATATTGGTGTCCTGGTAAACTCCCATTAGAATTAAAATTGCCATCAACTCATATATTTCAGAATTGCTAACGGGAGATACGTTTTCTCTTTCATCTTCTTATTTGTGTGGTCAAGTACACTCCTGGAAATGGAAAAAAGAACACATTGACACCGGTGTGTCAGACCCACCATACTTGCTCCGGACACTGCGAGAGGGCTGTACAAGCAATGATCACACGCACGGCACAGCGGACACACCAGGAACCGCGGTGTTGGCCGTCGAATGGCGCTAGCTGCGCAGCATTTGTGCACCGCCGCCGTCAGTGTCAGCCAGTTTGCCGTGGCATACGGAGCTCCATCGCAGTCTTTAACACTGGTAGCATGCCGCGACAGCGTGGACGTGAACCGTATGTGCAGTTGACGGACTTTGAGCGAGGGCGTATAGTGGGCATGCGGGAGGCCGGGTGGACGTACCGCCGAATTGCTCAACACGTGGGGCGTGAGGTCTCCACAGTACATCGATGTTGTCGCCAGTGGTCGGCGGAAGGTGCACGTGCCCGTCGACCTGGGACCGGACCGCAGCGACGCACGGATGCACGCCAAGACCGTAGGATCCTACGCAGTGCCGTAGGGGACCACACCGCCACTTCCCAGCAAATTAGGGACACTGTTGCTCCTGGGGTATCGGCGAGGACCATTCGCAACCGTCTCCATGAAGCTGGGCTACGGTCCCGCACACCGTTAGGCCGTCTTCCGCTCACGCCCCAACATCGTGCAGCCCGCCTCCAGTGGTGTCGCAACAGGTGTGAATGGAGGGACGAATGGAGGCGTGTCGTCTTCAGCGATGAGAGTCGCTTCTGCCTTGGTGCCAGTGATGGTCGTATGCGTGTTTGGCGCCGTGCAGGTGAGCGCCACAATCAGGACTGCATACGACCGAGGCACACAGGGCCAACACCTGGCATCATGGTGAGGGGAGCGATCTCCTACACTGGCCGTACACCACTGGTGATCGTCGAGGGGACTCTGAATAGTGCACGGTACATCCAAACCGTCATCGAACCCATCGTTCTACCATTCCTAGACCGGCAAGGGAACTTGCTGTTCCAACAGGACAATGCACGTCCGCATGTATCCCGTGCCACCCAACGTGCTCTAGAAGGTGTAAGTCAACTACCCTGGCCAGCAAGATCTCCGGATCTGTCCCCCATTGAGCATGTTTGGGACTGGATGAAGCGTCGTCTCAGGCGGTCTGCACGTCCAGCACGAACGCTGGTCCAACTGAGGCGCCAGGTGGAAATGGCATGGCAAGCCGTTCCACAGGACTACATCCAGCATCTCTACGATCGTCTCCATGGGAGAATAGCAGCCTGCATTGCTGCGAAAGGTGGATATACACTGTACTAGTGCCGACATTGTGTATGCTCTGTTGCCTGTGTCTATGTGCCTGTGGGTCTGTCAGTGTGATCATGTGATGTATCTGACCCCAGGAATGTGTCAATAAAGTTTCCCCTTCCTGGGACAATGAATTCACGGTGTTCTTATTTCAATTTCCAGGAGTGTATTTTCAGTACTAATTCAGGAGTGAAAATTTTTTTAATGATTCACATATGCTTGTTACTTTCCCAGCACTGGTTATTCCTTGACGTTCACGGACTATGTTACCATAATCCCTTTTACTATGTCTCGGAGCTGCTGCAAGATAAACTCTGCCAGAACTTGTAACATTTTTATCTGGAGCGTTACCTGCATGGTTTGTTTCTTCTTCACCGCCCTCCGCTTCTTCACTGGAATCCTTTACTACCTCTGTATGATCTTCCACAAAATCACTTAAATCTGATAATTCATTATCGAGTAACAGTTTTTCAAGAACTTCACCGTCGTTCAAGCCTCTATAACTCATCTTACAGAATCTACTTTACAATAAAGGCGTCGCTCTAGTGTGACAAACTGCTAATAGTAATAATGACAAGTCTAAAATCAACAATGAAAGTGAAACTCAACAATTAGACGCTCAACAAACCACTGTAAAACTCATGTTCGAGGTTGCCAACTGAATGAAAGAAAGAAAAACTTACGGGCAAATTTTGCCCATACTTGGTGGTTGTAGGGAAGATAATAAGAATTATGAACGCGAGGAGTTCCAACCCCGGGCAAAATGAGACCTTGGGTGTAAAATTCCTGTTTTGTACTTGAAATTATAAAAATTTAACCAGAGAAACGTGCAGCATAGTGTATTATAAGATAACAGACAGAAAAAGACCCAAAAACATAGAAGGATATTTGCCATGACATTTTTAAAAAATAAAAATGTACGGGCAAATTTTGCCCGTGCTTGGTGTTTCTAGGGTTACTTATAAAATGCAACAACCGATTAAAACTGAACAATGTGCGGTTTTAGTAATGTGGAAAAAAGCAGAGAAATCATCGGCTCCCAGTTCCTCTCGCATGCATTATGTTTCTTCCCCTGCCAATGCTACCAACACTACCGCTAATCCTATCATTTACGACATAATTTATGTACTATACCAAAATTACCGAGTCCTAGTTTAGGTACAGTGCAACTCAACTGATTGATCTCTATCGGTTGTGCAATCTGCAACTGATGGGCGTTATTGTGCCCCAGTTGCATTGGAGTGGGGGGGGGGGGGGGGGGGGGGTACTATGTCATGCTCCACATCATCTGTGTCCATTTTGTTAGAATTTCTCTTAGCTCTGCGTGTCTTTTGCGCCGGATGTCTGGGAAATCCACGTACTGTGGCGCATGTCTAGGCCAGTTTAGCCGGGATATTTCGGGACCAGCCTTTTCGTTAGGGAGCTACAACGGGTGAGCGAGATCCCATTGTGGTGCTGAGGATCACGTTTGTGAGGGCGACTGATATGGCCTCAAGGCCGTCGCTGCATTATGCGCCACATAGGTAAGCTGAGGAGAGATCGATGTCTCAGATGAATGTATATTTTGGTTCGTTCTCTTTTCTCCTGCAAGGCACGTGGATCTGGAACGTGGCAGAGGCCATCAAGCTAGTGGGGAGCGAACGGGGGGCTGAGGCAGCGGGGGGTTTGGTAAGGGCGTCTGTTGTAGCGGATTCGAGACCTGGTAGGTGCCAGCCATCCCTTATGATACAGGAAGGCCGTTAATCAAACGGCCTGCGTAAGAATCTGCCTGTGAAGTCTGATTTCAGTTGAGTACTTACCTGACTGTAGCAGTAGCCAGACACTTGTTGCATTGGGCCAACCGGTGTGGCCGAGCAGTTCTAGGCGCTACAGTCTGGAACCGCCCGACCGCTACCGTCGCAGGTTCGAATCCTGCCTCGGGCAGGGATGTTTGTGATGTCCTTAGGTTAGTTAGGTTTAAGTAGTTCTAAGTTCTAGGGGACTGATGACCTCAGATGTTGAGTCCCGTAGTGCTCAGAGCCATTTGAACCATCTGTTTGTTGCATAGGTGGTCTGTACCACCGCACGCCACACAGATGCGGAGCTGGCCGTCTCACCCATTTGTGATCAAGTCTGAGAGTGTATGATTCTTCAAATGTATTTCCACCGCTCACGGCCGGCCGGAGTGGCCATGCGGTTCTAGGCGCTACTGTCTGGAACCGCGTGACCGCTACGGTCGCAGGTTCGAATCCTACCTCGGGCATGGATGTGTGTGATGTGCTTAGGTTGGTTAGGTTTAAGTAGTTCTAAGATCTAGGGGACTTATGACCACAGCAGTTGAGTCCCATAGTGCTCAGAGCCATTTGAACCATTTTGAACCACCGCTCACAAACCATTATATACGTTGAAGTGTTTGTTTGTGGAGGATTTCTCCTGCTGTATTTTCGAAACAGTTCCGGAAGGAGCTAGTACCTGTTTTATAGCCTCACTGGATGTCTAAAACAGCCTTTACCGAACCATATCGGCAGATGTCACAGGTTCTTTGCATGTCTCTTCCGTGGAAGTTGAAAAATCGATGGTTCCATCGAAGTGGCCCACCACTTCTGCATATACGACATCGTTATTTGTTTCCACGTAAATCGCGGTGGTAAGGAAATCATACTAAATGCCGTGCTTAAAACGACCGAGTGTTTCCATTAACCATCTGTCAACGGCATCAGTACTGGGATTCTCTCGCTCATATGGGAATCCGATCCTAACCGTCAGCTTCCTGTTGTCTTTCTGATTGTTGTCATTGGCTTTACCCACAGTCCGTAGAATAAAGGCGTCCGGCCGCGAGCCGCGCTGAATTCAGGCTGGGAGTTGTTTACTCCGGGCCGAGGGCGCCACACGTCCGCCCCAGTGATGGCCGCCAGTAGACTCCACCATTCTGCTGGGGCTGGACGTATAAGAAAGTGAAGAACAAAGGAGTGGCGGCTGTAATTTTGAGGTATATCTATAGAAATCGATAACAGAAAAAGAACTGAAATCTCCTGGCAGGTTAAAACCACGTGCTGGACTGGAACTCGAACCTGGTAGCTTTGCCTTTCGCGGGCAACTGCGCTACTGACTTCTTCTTCTCTTTCCCTTTTTTCTGCCTATGTGTTTCTTTACCGTTTTAGTCATCATTTCTGGGTGAATATCACTGACATCTCTGAACACTCAGTGTGTCCAGCCTCTTGAATGAACATCCTAATCTACCGTGTCGGCACTATTCGATCACGACTTAAAAGACGCTCCTACTTACTTTCACAGTACCTTCCAAGTGAAGCACTTGTCCCCTGAAGACAGAAGTCCCAGGGTCGAATGCTGGTTGAGCACATAGTTTTAATTTACCACGAAGTTTCGAAACGGCGCATACTTTGCTGCAGAGTGAAGATACATTCCGGAGAAAAAGAGTTCATAGACAGGTGGAGCGGCTTGATCTTAATGTAACGTAGTTAGTTAACGATCAGAAGAAGACTTTCCACTAACAATTCAACTCGATGTGCTTCCTAGGTGGCAAGCCGGCCGTGGTAACCGAGCGGTTCCAGGCGCTATATTCCGGAGCCGCGCGACCGCTGCGGTCGCAGGTTCGAATCCTGCCTCGGACATGGATGTATGTGATGTCCTTAGGTTAGTTAGGTTTAAGTAGTTCTAAGTTCTAGGTGACTAATGACCTTAGAAGTTAAGTCCCATAGTGCTCAGAGCCATTTGAACCTAGGTGGCCAAACGGACGGAATAGAGAGTACCAGGCGGTGGTATTCTGTATAGAATAGAACGAAATACTTGATTTCAAGTGTTCTATACACTATCTACGTAAATTTGCATGGAGACAGTAGTCTCCCCATAATGTGAATTGTACAAGTAAATAGAGACTCACCGAAAGATTGACAGTATTCGTCGCATCGAGGAGAACATCAAGTATTGTGAAGAAACAATGACAAATACATTTTTCCGCTGAGATTATCTTTTAAAAGGTGCCAATATAGGGGATTTTCCAGATTCAATTGTCAGGAAAGAGTTGCCACACTACTCTCGTGTCTCTCCAGTGAGTCGCCAGATGCATTTTCTCTGGTGTTTCCGCAGATATTCAGAATTTCGCTTTAGCAATATGTAGCTACAGTCAGCCCAAACAAACATTTTTCAAGTCCTTCATGCAACTCCCAGTGCCGACAGAAATCGTCGGTTTGTATCCCGTAACGAGCAAAATGATTTTTAAAGCGGAATTTTACATTCCTGTTTGTTGAATGGCTGCAAAACAGTCTAGTGCGAGATTCATTTTATCGATCTATATTGACAGCGACAGTAAAACCTGAAGAATGACCAGTACTCAGCTGCGGGAGCGCCGCCAAGTCTGGCGCTGACTCGTACTGTCATGCAGCAGCGCTGCTCAGGAACTGCTGTTGGGATATTGTTTAGTCTTCCTGCATTCCTGTCCCACTGAACACATATCGATAAAACAAATATCGCAATACACTAATTTGGAACCGCTAATCAAAAGACTGTAAAATTCCGCTTTAAGTATCATTTTGCTCGTAATGGGAAACAAACCAACACTTGCTGTAGACACTGGGCGTCGCATTAAAGACTTGATGAGCAGTGTTTGTTTGGGCTGGTTCCAGCTACACTTTACAAAAAACAAATTGCAAATATCTGTCGAAACACTAGAGAAAATGCTCCTGACGTCTCTTAGAAGAGAGACCCTATACACTCAATACACAACGTTTTATGGAAAAAGTATATTTAATCTCTAATTTGTAACATTATATCATCCAGATTGATATTCAGAACAATGTGCTCTTAATCTTGGAAGTAATACGATAACTATTTATCTGTAATAGCTCAAATACTTTTTTATTTTTCTGATTTCATATCTTTAGATAAAAATTTTGTAAATGCGTGGTGATTACTGTACGACACATACTTTGACGGAAAATGGAACTTAAGATACTGGCATACTGCCGAACAAAGGCTTATCATTACAACTGGCGGCCGTATCGGAATTTACGGATGACGAAGGCTGGTTCAAATGGCTCTGAGCACTATGCGACTTAACATCTGAGGTCATCAGTCACCTAGAACTTAGAACAAATTAAACCTAACTAACCTAAGAACATCACACACATCCATGCCCGAGGCAGGATTCGAACCTGCGACCGTAGCGGTCACTCGGTTCCAGACTGCAGCGCCTAGAATCGCACGGCCACTCCGGCCGGCAGATGACGAAGACCGTGACATTAACATAAATATTAATTGTACTTGTATTACCAGCGAAATACCGGCAGCTGCAGAGAAAAAGTAAAGTAGTCAAGTTTGCTTTTTCTAACAAGGTGACAGTCGAAACTTCCTGGCAGATTAAAACTGTGTGCCCGACCGAGACTCGAACTCGGGACCTTTGCCTTTCGCGGGCAAGTGCTCTACCAACTGAGCTACCGAAGCACGACTCACGCCCGGTACTCACAGCTTTACTTCTGCCAGTACCTCGTCTCCTACCTTCCAAACTTTACAGAAGCTCTCTGTGGCTAAGCCATGTCTCCGCAATATCCTTTCTTTCAGGAGTGCTAGTTCTGCAAGGTTCGCAGGAGAGCTTCTGTAAAGTTTGGAAGGTAGGAGACGAGCTACTGGCAGAAGTAAAGCTGTGAGTACCGGGCGTGAGTCGTGCTTCGGTAGCTCAGTTGGTGCCGGCCGCGGTGGTCTAGCGGTTCCAGGCGCTCAGTCCGGAGCCGTGCGACTGCTACGGTCGCAGGTTCGAATCCTGCCTCGGGCATGGATTTGTGTGATGTCCTTAGGTTAGTTAGGTTTAAGTAGTTCCAAGTTCTAGGGGACTGATGACCATAGATGTTAAGTCCCATAGTGCTCAGAGCCATTTGAACCATTTTAAAAAACAGTTGGCCTTTGGCTGTGCTGCGGTGAGGACGCGCTGCTTGTGTTCCTGCCGCGGAGCGAGCGCTCGTGTTGTTTACATAGTACTCGGCCGTTTCGCGCGTGCCGTACTCAGCATATAGATCATTATGGCGCACCAATACAGAAAATCGACGCTCAAATTTACGTTCCCCAACGAATTTGCACGGCCCAAAGCACTCGAAGTCGAACGATTTCTACGAGAAGAAGTTAAAATCCCGGCGACCGACATTCTCGGCATTCACTTGTCCATTGTGAGTAGTATCGTATATGTCAAGATCATCAACGACGCAACATGTGAACGGATACTTCGGGACACGAAACAGGGCCTCCGTTTCTGCCATGTTGATGGCAATGTGGGGACTGTGCACGTCGATTATTCTGGCATGGGACTTCGCACGATCAGAATTTTCGAACTTCCTTTCGAACTACCGGCGGAGGACGTCGTGACAGCGCTGCGCCCCTACGGCACGGTCCATGATCATATTGCGGAAAAATGGACGCAATTCCAGACATATCCGGTGTTGAACGGAGTCCGCCAGGTTCGAATAGAACTTAAAAGACATGTACCTTCATATCTGACCATCGGTGGCTGCCGTGCCATCGTCATCTACGATGGGC
Organism: Schistocerca americana; assembly: GCF_021461395.2. NCBI lineage: Eukaryota > Metazoa > Arthropoda > Insecta > Orthoptera > Acrididae > Schistocerca > Schistocerca americana. Next base: position 380,651,620 of record NC_060130.1, on the reverse strand, counting down.
AACCGAAGACCTGCTCTGGTTGTGGGAAGGAGGGACACCTCAGATCAGAATGTATGCAACGTCGCATCACTCAACTGCCGCCGGCTGAAGTGGACCCGCCATCGCAGCCGACGCTGCTTCCTGTGACTTATGCAGCAGCCCTCACGACAGCTACTACTTCTCCACGACAGCCGACATCCACTGTTGGGTCGCGGCTCCACGCTCCAATACAGGGCGAAGATGACACACCCGTTCCACAAGATACGGATTCAACTCCGATGCCGCCGCCCCCGTAGACTGATAACAACATACATGACGATAGCATGGCCGTAGACTCGCTTATTGTGCCTACGGCTGCCTTTGTGCCGGAACGTCGTGACTCTTTGCCATCGCCTGACACAGAAGGACACACCAGGAAGCAACGCTCTCCGAAGCGACGGAAGCGGAGGCGTAGAGCAACTTCCGAACGGGATGCGACACAGCCTCCAGAGGATGACGATTCCACCTTCAATGACGACGCTACCACAGAGGCAGCCGCCATTTGCTGCAGTGTGACACCATCGAACGAAACTGAGGACAAACCACATGTATCTACAGTGGCAAAATCGGATGCCGAGCTGCAGGACAGATGCTGCCCACCACCTTCTGGAATGCAAGCACCCATGCCGTGTCCTGAGGAAGCTAGGGAGGCCGATCATACTTTCAGTTCCCCGACGTGGGCGGATGACCACGACGACAACGGAACCATGCAAGTTACGCCAACAGGGCCCAAGCCATTGGCGCCGGCTCTCTAGCAAGGACTGCCGGTGAGGTTTGGGGGGATGCGGAGGTGTCAATACAGTCAGAAGCGTCATAGGTCATTCCAGTCTTAATGGATAACTTAACACCTGCGGTTCGGCAACAAGCTTATCGTATCGCCACGCTTAACCTCAACACGATACGAACGGCAGTGAAGATCCAGTTGCTGCGTGAGATGCTTCGTTCTTCCGATGTTGACATTGCCCTGTTGCAAGAAGTATATATAGCGGCCCTCCCCGTTTTCTACGGTTATGTGACATATGTGTCACCGGCGGACCGGAATGGCAGCGGTACGGCAATACTAGTGCGCGACGGAATTGCCGTCGAAGAAGTGACTTACCTTCCGTCAGGAAGGGGGCTGGCGATCACAGCACTGGGAACGCGCATCATTAACATTTACGCTCCATCAGGAACTGACCAACGCCGCGAACGATCGCTGTTCTACTCGGAGGATTTCGCCCCCCTCTTTATCAGCCGCTTCGAGCAATATATCTTCGGGGGCGATTTTAACTGTGTGCTCCACCCCAAAGACCAAGTCCCACATTTCTCGACTTGTCAAGAACTTCGGCTCCTGGTTCGAGATCTGCTTCTCACCGACACGTGGGAGACGGTGCACGGTGAACGTCCCGGGCCGACATACCTTACTAGTCACTCCGCCAGTCGCCTAGACCGCATTTATGTATCACGAGCTTTAGCGCCGGGAGTATTGGACGCCGAACGTTGGCCGCTTGCCTTCTCCGATCATAGCGCTTTCATATGCACACTCACTCTACAACAGCAGCGGGTATGGCGCAGCCGAGGACCCTGGAAGCTGAATGTGGCACATCTTCAAGCCCCGGAATGCCGTCAGATTATCGCCAACACATGGCTGGATTGCGAACGTCGTCTTCCCCGATACCCATCGACTCTAGCATGGTGGGTGGACTGTGCAAAACCAGCTTTTCGGCGTGTGCTAACACAATTCGGAAAAGATATCGCAGCTTGGCATCGTCACACATTGGACTTTTATTACACGATGCTTCGCGAACTCGACAGCCAACCACCATCTCCAAATCGACAAATGGAAAGCCGCCGAATTAAAGGTAAAATATTGTCTCTTACGAGGAAACGTTTGGAGGGGGTCGTAGTGCGATCGCGACGTCAACACCGAGTGGAAGGAGAAAACCCGTCTATGCATCACATCGTGCTCAACAGCCGCCGACGCCGACAGCAGCTGATCACGGACCTCGTATTGCCAGGTGGTAGGGTCGTAATGACTCAGGCGGCAGTTACAGAAGTCTTCGCAGATCACTATCGCCGGTTTTACGACGAGGTGAATAAAGAGGACGAGGGAGCGGACGATCACGACATACTGCAGCACGTGTCGCACATCCTCGACAATGCAGCAGCGGCGACGCTGTTAGGTGGGATTACACGAGACGACATCGTGGACGCGCTTAACAAGGGAGCACTCAACAAATCTCCCGGGCCAGACGGACTGCCGCTCGAGTTTTATCGTACTTTCCGCGATCTCATGATGCCCCGATGGATCATCATGTACCAAGAACTGATGACCCCCGGTTCTCACGTGCCACCTGCATTCGTGGAAGGTCTCCTAATACCGGTACACAAGCCTTCCAGAGGTCGGACGGTCGAGGACTACAGGCCCATTACAATGTTCAACTCGGACTATAAAATCTTCGCCCGACTACTCGCCAGCCGCATGAAGACGGTTCTGCCCCTACTCCTCTCAATGGAGCAAACGACACAGGGCGGAGTGACCAACATGCAAACGGCAACCAGTGAATGCAGGGATTTAATAGCCATCGCCACATCCTGTCGCCTTCGAGCTGCTCTGATCTCCATTGATTTCGACCACGCCTTCGATAGAGTCAACCACAAGTTCCTTCTGTCCGTTATGGCCCGCATGGGCTTCCCGCCTGACTTTCTCGACATCTTTCAGCGCCTTTTCCGTGGAGCTGCATCCCGTGTATTGGTGAATGGACGGATTGCGGGTCGCTTTCCGATCCGACGGTCAGTTCGCCAAGGCTGCCCTCTCTCCATGATCCTTTACGCGATCGCACTCGAACCACTTGTTGGAGGGTTGAAAAACAGGCTCTCGGGCATGTCATTGAGGGATCACACCTTTCACTGCAGGATATATGCTGATGACCTTCTATTACTTGTCCGATCTGGTGACGAGGTACGCTCAGTGATACAATGGATCAATCGCTATGGTTTGGCAGCGGGCAGCCTCATGAATGTGGCCAAGTCGGCAGCGATGCCCATTGGGAGAGGTCTACAGGAGGACGCTTTAGCCCCACTCCCACTCGTTAACAAGATCCGTTTCTTGGGCATAACATTTACACAGGATGTGCGCCGCACAGCTGCCATGAACTATGCACGAATACTACAGGCAATACGCACAGAAGTTCGCCGGAACTTACTTCGACGGATGGACCTCCTACAGCGTGTGGAATACCTCAACCTTCACGTGGCAACTAAGATGATCCGCATGGCCCAGGTCCTACCGATACCGACAGCGATGGCACACAGACTGCAAGCAGCGTTTGGATATTACCTTACCGCCGGACACCTATTCAAAGTCCGCTACGAAACACTCACCCTCCCTCCGCGTGATGGCGGACTGGGACTTATAAATGTACGAGCGAGGGCTACAGCATTATACTTGTGCACAATGATGAAATTGTGTACCCACAAAGATGCTTCCCTTACGGGTCGTCTGTTAGAGGAATTGCTGCCGGCGTCTCTTCTGCCACCTGTCACGGTTGCGCACATTACACCCTCACTCTCGCACCTCTCGGCATTTATTCTTGAGTATAGTTACGTGCACCCAGACCTTCCCAACACTCGCCCTCCCAAGGCGAGAGACTTTTACAGACTGCTGCTAAGGTCCATCCCTCGCAATGTGATTGAGAGGAAGAGCCCTACGACCCTATGGCCTGCAGTGTGGAGAGCGGTCCAGAAGTCGTTCCTCCCCACGCGGGTACGAGCCGCGTGGTACCAGGTGGTGAACGGGAAGGTTGTAACACGACAAAGGCTGCACGCTATTGGGATGGCGGATTCCCCCCTTTGTCCACATTGCCACCTCGTGGATACTGACGACCACCGTTTAATATGTGGATCGGCGTTAGAGGTATGGCTGCTAGTGCAGAAGATCCTCGCCTGCTACCTACGTATCGCGCCTCGCTCAATTGAGCCACGGCTCCTCCTTTGTCCGGAGGATACTTATTTCCCACCTGCGAAGACTCATGCTCTCACATGGTTTAAAGGCATGTCCATATACTACCTCTTTCGAGATGATGAGAAGATGGTGCTTGATTACTGGCAATTTTTCCAGGACAGTCATAGCACACTTGAGTGTACACCCCGATACCGACAACTATTTGCCAACTATTTACGCAGTGTCTTCGATAACCCCCCTCACAGTTGGGGAGTACCGGGCAGAGGATGACCGCCGTCATGGAGCTCCAAACGCTGCGAAATGTTGTACCAATTTGGAACATGGAATCTGTACGCAGATGGGCCATGCACACGGAATGGCGTGCGGGATTTGGTTACGATTTGCTTTCTTTATTATCTATCACCACACTATTGGTTTCAAATTCTCTTTCATAGTTTAGAAGAAACTCTTGTTCTGTTGTTGCTACGGATGTACATTCTAATTTTGTTTGTCGTAACTGAAAGACGCCTTTTTCCATCTATATATAAAAAAAGGATGGCAGAGGAAAAAAAATAAAAAAAAATGAAAAAAATAAAAAAAATATAAAAAGTAAAAAGTACAAAAAATGGTAAGGCGACCGCTTACGATAAGAAAAAAAAAACTAGCATCGCTGCCCCCTGTTGAGTTGTTGATTGGGGCGGTGGTTCGCGTCTTGCCAAAAAAAAAAAAAAAAAAAAAAAAAAAAAAGTTGGTAGAGCACTTGCCCGCGAAAGGCAAAGGTCCCGAGTTCGAGTCTCGGTCGTGCACACAGTTTTAATTTGCCAGGAAGTTTCATATCAGCGCACACTCCGCTGCAGAGTGAAAATCTCATTCTGGAAGGTGACAGTCATTTCAGTGGTCATTTGCCAGAGTAGTGCGTAATGGCGCTCCACATGTAAGAATGCTGGTACATTTCGGACATACATTTCGGTCTTTCCCTTCATCACATGCAAACAGGCATGTTCTACAGGGTGTTTCAAAAATGACCGGTATATTTGAAACGGCAATAAAAACTAAACGAGCAGCGATAGAAATACACCGTTTGTTGCAATATGCTTGGGACAACAGTACATTTTCAGGCGGACAGACTTTCGAAATTACAGTAGTTACAATTTTCAACAACAGATGGCGCTGCAAGTGATGTGAAAGATATAGAAGACAACGCAGTCTGTGGGTGTGCCATTCTGTACGTCGTCTTTCTGCTGTAAGCGTGTGCTGTTCACAACGTGCAAGTGTGCTGTAGACAACATGGTTTATTCCTTAGAACAGAGGATTTTTCTGGTGTTGGAATTCCACCACCTAGAACACAGTGTTGTTGCAACAAGACGAAGTTTTCAACGGAGGTTTAATGTAACCAAAAGACCGAAAAGCGATACAATAAAGGATCTGTTTGAAAAATTTCAACGGACTGGGAACGTGACGGATGAACGTGCTGGAAAGGTATGGCGACCGCGTACGGCAACCACAGAGGGCAACGCGCAGCTAGTGCAGCAGGTGATCCAACAGCGGCCTCGGGTTTCCGTTCGCCGTGTTGCAGCTGCGGTCCAAATGACGCCAACGTCCACGTATCGTCTCATGCGCCAGAGTTTACACCTCTATCCATACAAAATTCAAACGCGGCAACCCCTCAGCGCCGCTACCATTGCTGCACGAGAGACATTCGCTAACGATATAGTGCACAGGATTGATGACGGCGATATGCATGTGGGCAGCATTTGGTTTACTGACGAAGCTTATTTTTACCTGGACGGCTTCGTCAATAAACAGAACTGGCGCATATGGGGAACCGAAAAGCCCCATGTTGCAGTCCCATCGTCCCTGCATCCTCAAAAAGTACTGGTCTGGGCCGCCATTTCTTCCAAAGGAATCATTGGCCCATTTTTCAGATCCGAAACGATTACTGCATCATGCTATCTGGACATTCTTCGTGAATTTGTGGCGGCACAAACTGCCTTAGACGACACTGCGAACACCTCGTGGTTTATGCAAGATGTTGCCCGGCCACATCGCACGGCCGACGTCTTTAATTTCTTGAATGAATATTTCGATGATCGTGTGATTGCTCTGGGCTATCCGAAACATACAGGAGGCGGCGTGGATTGGCCTCCCTATTCGCCAGACATGAACCCCTGACTTCTTTCTGTGGGTACACTTGAAAGACCAGGTGTACCACCAGAATCCAGAAACAATTGAACAGCTGAAGCAGTACATCTCATCTGCATGTGAAGCCATTCCGCGAGACACGTTGTCAAAGGTTTCGGGTAATTTCATTCAGAGACTACGCCATATTATTGCTACGCATGGTGGATATGTGGAAAATATCGTACTATAGAGTTTCCCAGACCGCAGCGCCATCTGTTAAATTGTAACTACTGTAATTTCGAAAGTTTGTCTGCCTGAAAATGTACTGTTGTCCCAAGCATATTGCAACAAACGGTGTATTTCTATCGCTGCTCGTTTAGTTTTTATTGCCGTTTCAAATATACCGGTCATTTTTGAAACACCCTGTAACTCTGACTGGGAGAACAGTTAACCTTTTAGGGCAATATACACTCAGGTCACAAATCTGATGGGATACCTTCTAACATTGTACTGGACTCCCTTTTGCCAGACGTCGTACAACAACCCGACGTGACATTTACTAAATAAGCCGTTGGAAATCCCCTACATAAGTACTGAGCCATGCTGATTCTACAGCCGTCCATAACTGCGAAAGTGTTGCCGGGGCAGGATTTTGTACACGAACTGACCTCACGATTATGTCTTATAATTGTTTGAAGGAATTCATGTCGAGCTATCGTGGTTATCATTCTCTCGAACCCAAAGACTGGAACGTTGCACAGGTCAGACCAATATTCAAGAAAGGTAGTAAGAGTAATCCACTAAATTCAAGGCCCATATCATAAACGTTGATATGCAGCAGGATTTTGGAACATATATTGTGTTCGAACACTATGAATTACCTCGAAGAAAACGGTATATTGACACACAGTCAAGAGGGATTTAGAAAACATCGTTCTTGTGAAACACAACTAGCTCTTTACTCGCATGAAGTGTTGAGTGCTATTGACAGGGGATTTCAGATCGATTCCGTATTTCCGGATTTCCGGAAGCCTTTTGACACTGTACCACACAAGCGGCTTGTAGTGAATCGCAGGTATGTAGCTGGATTTGTGATTTCCTGTCAGAGAGTAATTGACGGAAAGTCATCGAGTAAAACAGAAGAGATTTGTGGCGTTCCCCAAAGTAGTGTTATAGGCTCTTTGTTGTTAGTCATCTATATAAACGATTTGGGAGACAATAGGCTCTTTGTTGTTAGTCATCTATATAAACGATTTGGGAGACAATCTGAGCAGCCGTCTTAGGGAGTTTGCAGATGATGCTGTCGTTTATCGACTAATAAAGTCATCAGAAGATCAAAACAAATTGCAAAACGATTAAGTAAAGATATCTGTATGGTGATAAAATTGGCAATTGACGAAAAGTGTGAGGTTATCCACATGAGTGCTAAAAGGAATCCGTTAAACTAAAGTTACACGATCAATTAGTCATATCTAAAGATCGTAAATTCAACTAAATATCTGGGAATTAAAATTATTGTACTATCGCGAAATAGGGGAGAGAGTGTTACTGAAATGATACAGGATTTCGGGTGGACATCATTACAACAAATGCGTTTCTCGTTGCGGCGGAATCTTCTCAGGAAATTTCAATCGTCAGCTTTCTCCTCCGAATGCAATGATATATATTTGACACCGAACTACAAAGGGAGAACCGATCGCCATGATAAAATACAGGAAATCAGAGCTCGTGCGGAAAGATATAGGTGATAGTTCTTTCCACGGGCAATACAAGACTACAATAATAGAGAATTGTGAAGGTGGTTCTATGAATCCTCTGCCAGGCACTTAAATGTGATTTGCAGTGTATCCACGTAGATGTAAATGTAGATGTAGATGAACTGTCCAGAGCATTCTTCAAACCAATCGCAAGCAATTATGGCCCGTTAACACGATGCATCGTTGTTTGCCAACATGAAGTTCATAAATGACTGCTAATGGTCTCCAAGAAGTCGAACATAACCATTTCTTGTCAAATATCAGCTTAATTGGACCAGAGGACGCACTCCATCCTTGTGAACACAGCCCACACCTTTATGGAACCACCACCAGCTAGCACAGTACTTTGTTGACGACTAAGGTCCACGGCTTGGTCGGGTCTGTGCCGCACTAGAACCCTACCGTCAGCTTTTGCCAGCTGAAATGTGTACTCATCTGACCAGGTCACGGATATCCAACGGATTTGGTCAAGAGCCCAGGAAAGGCGCTGCAGGTGATGTGGTGCTGATAGCAAAGGGACTTGCTTCTGTCGTCTGCTGCCGTAGCCCATTAACACAAAATATCCTAACGGATACGTTCATCGTACGTCTTACATTGATTTCTACCGTTATTTCACGCAGTGTTGCCTGTCTGTTAACACTGACATCTCTATATAGAAGCTGCTGCTCTCGGTCGCTAAGTGCAGGCCGTCGGCCACTGCATTGTCTGTGGTGAGAGGTAATGCCTGAAATCTGGCGTTTTCGGCGCACTCTTGACACAGTGGATCTCGGAATAGAGAATTCGGTAATGATTTCTGAAATGGAATGTCCCATGCATCTATCTCTAACTACCTCTCCGTCGGTTATCTTTTCACATGAATCACCTTATTAGCAATGACAGCTCCACTGATGAACTGCCATTTTGTACCTAGTATACGCGATACTACCGCCATCGCTAACCCATGATTTTTGTCAGCTCAGTGTATCCATCCGAGACACTGTAAGCGTATGCGGGAGCAACGCGGCTGAGCCTTCGTTTGGACATCTTGATTTAGGTTTTCCTTGTATCCCTAAATCGGTTATGGAAAAAGCTAGGATCGTTCGCTTAACAACACTACTGCTTATTTCCGTCTTCCATAATTTCCTAACTGAAATAGTCCCCCGTCACTAATGAGCTCTAAGTCGATGGGGAGATACTTACATCCGCACAACTGAGGTGGTGTCTGTTCCCATTTCTCAGTTTGTTCTCACATGAAACGCAAATATTTAACACTGTAGTTAGAGTCCATTCTGTTCCAAATTGTCGTTGATGGTTTAATGTCGGCACTTTCCTGCCGCCTTTTGCTGCCAACAGTGGCAGCTTCTTGTAATTGTAATGCCAGTTTGCTCCTTTGTCCGCAGTGTAGCATTGAGGAAGAGACAGCAAGGAAGACGATCTAATTCCAATGCCTTTATTTGGCTGTGTTCTTACCTCTCTGTTTATCTCTTCATCTATGTCCCTCTCTCTCTGCCGGCCGCGGTGGTCTAGCGGTTCTAGGCGCGCAGTCCGGAACCGCGGGACTGCTACGGTCGCAGGTTCGAATCCTGCCTCGGGCATGGATGTGTGTGATGTCCTTAGGTTAGTTAGGTTTAAGTAGTTCTAAGTTCTAGGGGACTGATGACCAAAGTAGTTAAGTCCCATAGTGCTCAGAGCCATTTGAACCATTTGAACCCTCTCTCTCTCTTTCTGTGTGTGTGTGTGTGTGTGTGTGTGTGTGTGTGTGTGTGTGTGTGTGTGCGTGCGTCGTCCATTCCATTCCTCCTTTAACTGATTTCAGAGGCTTTGCTTTAACAGTGCTGTCTGCTCATATATTGCCATTTTTTTTCTTATGCAGCGCTATTACTTTAGTAGAAAACGTGTTTTATAGAGACATGAAGGCTCTTTTTTGAGTGTTTCCCTAACTTTCTTCAGTTTTTTGAACATGTTCATGTGTGTCACGTTTTAAATCTTCAGCAACTCGTGATTGGCTTATTTTATATTTCTGTTTCTCATATTTTTATAAATAATTTGATTCTTAAAATAACAGTTGGATTAACTATTTCTTGTACTTCCTGCTTTTTATAGGCACTTCAGTATTTGGAATGGTGGATTCTGTTGCTACTTGGAAGAATCCATCAATACGAATCATTTTTGTCTATTCATAATTTGTCACGTTTATTGAGTGATGTTAGCTGTATGGTTTGGCTACATTTGTTACGTAATGCCTACAAACTTTTCAATGTCGTTTTCTAATCAGAGTCATTTCTCTACAAAATTTTATTCAAAAATGGTTCAAATGGCTCTGAGCACTATGGGACTCAACTGCTGTGGTCATAAGTCCCCTAGAACTTAGAACTACTTAAACCTAACTAACCTAAGGACAGCACACAACACCCAGCCATCACGAGGCAGAGAAAATCCCTGACCCCGCCGGGAATCGAACCCGGGAACCCGGGCGTGGGAAGCGAGAACGCTACCGCACGACCACGAGATGCGGGCTACAAAATTTTATTCTTTTTGATTGTGCCTCACAACATAATGTCAATATTATGTCTGTTGCTCTGCGCTAATTTCTTTCTTTCTTATCTTACTTCAAATTTCTATAAAATCTATATGACTGTAATAAATTTTTCCTCTATTAACTTAATGTTACTGGAAAGACCGTTGAAAGCATAGTGGGTATTTCCCTGAAGTATTAAAACTGAAATCACATGAGAGATTCAGTATGTCAATTACTTCTCCTACCAAAGATTATTTTGGATTCATCCGTCATGAAGCGATACATTTTCAAGGACTGTGAAGTAAGTGCGAAAGTGCAGAATAAGACCACAAAAATTGGCCCCGGAACATCTGAATCAAGAGTTCTAAGGATTAAAAAAATTGCATTTATTGGTGTTATTACGCATCTAGTGGGATGAGACTTAGTAAAAAAGAAGAACATTAGTGGGCATAAATGAAAGACAAGCGTTCTCTGTTGCAAAATGGAGAATGTTAGAAAGTTAAAAAAATATTTTCCTAGTTTGCAGAGCATATATAATGTTAGAACCAAATATGACTGGTCCAAGTGGCAGTATGACAGTAAAGTGTCGTATAATATTTTTCTGCACCAAACATCCGAAAAGCTCCGAAACTGAATTTATTCCTGGCGTATAACCGACGTCAGTGCAGCGCACGGTTATTTGTTCCTAAGCTGTCAAATTAGCTTTCACAATGATTTACTCTTCGAGTGGGCTCTTCAACTATTTAGTCCAACTAATCTTCAGAGAAAGCACTTAGTACAATCCCCATCCAAAAATTTCCGATACTGATTTTAAGCCTGGCGTATAAACGACGTCAGCGCAGGATTATTAGTTGTTAAAAGGTCAAGTATGTTTTCTTAACGATTTATACTTGGAGTGGGCTCTCGAACGGTTAGTACCGCCTTGCTTGCCGCCGCTAAGCTTCTTTCCGGCTCGTAGAACGGTAAGCCGTCGGCTGTCGAACGTCAACGTTGAACGTGCCGAGTTCAACGTGATGCTGAACGCTCAGAAACGATGCGACTTGTATACGCGATCTCAGCGCGCTCCAGTGGCAATGGTTGGCTGTTTCTGGCTCGCAAATCATTTTGTTTACGGTATGGACAGGCGTAAAATTCCAGTATTAAGCTCTATTAAAACGTACTTTTCTCCCTTGACTACGTACTCGTTAGGTTGTTCTGTCTGTAGTACACGTAAGTGAAAACTTCAGTATCCGTGAAAATAGCATCAGGCAAAAAGGGAAGAACGACGTCCAGTCAGTGCGGATATCGGCTTGTAAAAGTCCCATTACAAACAGTGCGATACAAATTTGCAGTAGTTCTTCACATCAGATAAAATTATTTCATAATTCTCACTGTTTAGTAAAATCCTAAGTTCATTCTTACTTGATTACTTTTCCTACTCAGTAGCTGAATCTCTACATGTGAATTACAAAACTAAAAAGAAAAAAAAAGGGCAAAATATCTTACTGTAAGTAGTGCAAGGTGCCCTGTAGATTACGCCAACGGAACAAACTCACCCCTCAAATAGAGCGCCCTTATTTTTGCATAACATCGAATATAATAGTATATAATTATGTTAAACTAATAAGGAAGTATCAGAATCTATTAAAAAAGCGAAGGTTAGAAGAAAAACTTTATGGTGTAGTGGGATGTGAACCACCAACACTTCGAAATGACAATAACCAGCAGTTGCACGATTCATTACGCTACCGCGGCCACACGCGGTGAAACACCACATGTAGCTTGTTACCACGTACTGAAAACTTTAAGTGTAGCTATATTACAAACTGAAATTTAAATATAACAAATTGTACCAAGAGCAATGCGTTTTTAATGGACCTCACATGCTGTTGATTACAAATGGCAATACGCAAGTTACATTGATTCTTCTACGACGTATAAGACGCTTCTTGTAATTTTATTACAACGAACCGTACACTTAACGGAGGGTTTTCCAGAGCTTCCCAGTTTACTGGCGCTCAGAAACGGCATATATACATATGGGCTTCAACTGGAGGCCAATATGGCCCCTCACGACTCTGCAATGGAGACGGTGTGCATGTGTCGTAGATCGCGTTCTGCCATCTCACTGGTCAATGTTCAACCGCACGTTCAGAATACCTGACATGTTAGATATTGCTCAGCAAGTTCGGAAAGACTTCCCAACGTGCTGTTTCATGCTATGGCGCCAGAAACTCGGCACGCTCAGCGCTAAGCGTTCGGATGCGGGTCCATGTTCCGACGGCTTAACGCTCTTCTCGATTATCGGGTTCATTGGCTGAAATTGTCTACGTACGTTACAAGTCTACAGATTTGTCTGTGACACACGATCCTGATCCCGGTTCTATTTTTGTAGGTTCTGAGCCGTCCCCTTCATTTTATTATGGACTATCGGTTTTAGTGCGTTTGTTTTTATAACTGGAGTGAATGATGGGGAGTAGCTCTTAAAGCAGTTACCGTTCTAATGTGTGTTATTAAACAGAATCTCTGTGAGTACACTAAAAGTATTGTTTGCTGTATGTTACTATTTTTCAGTAGCCCTTTATTCTTCAGATCGTTGTTAAGAATTCTTTGTAAACATTTTTCTTTGTAATTTCAGTACAGGTCACCTGAGGTTGCTTCTTCACTTGACGCGAAACCGGTCGTCACTTTCAATAAAAGCATTTGTTGAATGTTCAAATGTGTGTGAAATCTTATGGGACTTAACTGCTAAGGTCATCAGTCCCTAAGCTTACACACTACTTAACCTAAATTATCCTAAGAACAAACACACGCACCCATGCCCGAGGGAGGACTCGAACCTCCGCCGGGACTAGCCGCACAGTCCATGACTGCAGCGCCTGAGACGGCTCGGCTAATCCCGCGCGGCTAAAAGCATTTTCCTGCCAGTTCGGATCGTTTCATTGAAAACGTGGAAGTTTAGCTGCGTTTGCCCACAATTTAAAATAACATGCCTTTCAACTAACTGCCCAAAGAAATCTTCAAAGAAAGCATTCAGTATAATTTGGGGCGATGTTTTACGTGTACCACCGATTTTAAAGTATTTTCGTCAGTAGAGTGAATTCACCACCAACTACAACGTTGTTAGAGTAGGGTATGGATTTGAAATAACATTCATGTTTTCCTTGAATTTTTCAGCGAGTACTGTATATCATTTGAGTCTAGGAGTCGCGAAAAGGAACAAATTATTAATTCATTCTGGTTGTCGAATACAACCTGTAACCGTACTATCTCATAGGAGCTATCTACTTCAGTTTTGCTAGAGAACGAACTACTTCTAACGGCAAGAAACACAGCTGCACCAAATGAATTTAATCTTGCCCCTGTGAACACCTTTAGGGCGTTCGTACAAATTTCGGCTGATTTTAGCTCCGGCCTCGGCCAGCTTTCAGTACCTATAACGTTTGGAGCGTCTGTACTTTGTATTATCGCCAGGATTCCTAGTTCTTTCCCAACACAACCACGAAAATTTAGGATTATGATACCGATTTTTCCAAGCGCACACTCATCCCGCGTTTTTTACCTGCTCCGTTTAAGGTTGAAGCTCTTTTTGTACTTTCCTGAAACCTTACAGCTGTATTTACATAAATACTCCACAAGCCACCGTACCGTCGTGGCGGAGGGTACCCTCTACCACCACTAGTCATTTCCTTTCCTCTTACATTCGCAAAACGATTGTGCATATTCCTCCTTATTAGTCCTAATTTCTCGTAACCTATCTTCGAGGTCCTTATGTGAAAGATACGTTGGCAGCATTAGAATTGTTCTGCAGTCAACTTCTGACGCCGAGCTTCTAAAATTATTTCAATAGAGTTCCTCGAAAAGAGCGTCGCCTTCCTTCTAGGGACTATCATTTGAGTTTCCGAAATATCTCCGTAAGACTTGCTTGTTCTTCGAACCTACCGGTAACAAATCTAGCAGCCGGCTTCTGAACTGCTTAGATGTCTTCTTTTAGTCGGACGATGTACGGATACCAAACTCTTGGGCAGTACTCGAGAAAAGGACGCACCGGCGTCCTAAATGGTGTCTCCTTTGCAGATGAACCTCACTTTCCCAAAATTCTCCCAACAAAACGAACTCCACCATTCCCCTTCACTACCACAACCCCCACATGCTCGCCCAATTTCGTATCACTTTGTAATATTACTCCCAGTTATTTAAATGACTTGACTGTGACATGCGTAACACCACTAATGGTGAAACTTCCTAGCAGATTAAAACTGTGTGCCGGACCGAGATTCGAACTGGTCTGTGGCTGAGTCATGTCTCCGCAATATCCTTTCTTGCAGGAGCGCTAGATCTGCAAGGTACGCAGGAGAAATTCTGTGAAGTTTGGAAGGTAGGAGACAAGGTACTGGCAGCAGTGAAGGTGTGAGGAGGGGTCATGAGTCGTGCTTGGGTAGATCAGATGGTAACAGTCGTGGTCGGGCACTCGGCCAGTGCACATCGCGCGGTGACGGGCGGTCGCGCGGGCCAGTGTTTACATCACGAGCGGTGCCGAGGTGGGGAGCCGAGCAGAGTGTGGGAGCGTTGCTTACGTCTGTTTTCTTTATAACTGTTGTAAGTATGATGTCGACAATTACCAGAGCCAACAGCGTTCAGTATGTTTTCGATCGCGCTGCATTGCGGCCGACGGCGCTTGAAATTCACGAGCGGATTTTTGAGAATTTGAAATTGCCTGAAGATATAGTCGACACGTTTCAGTTGGACTTTGTGCAAAACTCGTCATTTGTCAAATTTATTTAGAGTGACGCTTACGAGAAATTGGTTGAGGAGCATGCTGTCATGAGACAATTTCGTCATACTGATGGTTGTATTAGTAATGTCCAGATCGTGCCTTCGGGATATGGAGTGAGAACCATCAGGGTATTTAATGAGTCCTAATGAGCTCATTGCACGTTCTCTGTACGGCGTTGTTTTGTCGGTTACCAATGAAAAATGGTCAAGTGCATATTGTTACCAAGTTAACAGCGGCGTGAGAAGTGTACGTATAGACTTAAAAAAGCATATACCTTCGTATGTTGTCATTGGCGGCTGTCGCGCGCAGGTAACTTAAATTGGTCAACCTCCTACCTTTTCCATCTGCCATTCAACAGAACGTCTGCGGATGAACTGCACTCGTCGACGTCCAGTTCAGCTTCTTCGGGAACGTCCTGCAGACGGTAGTGAAAGGTTTGTCACATTATTGAGTGAGGTAGTTGCGGGGACTGTACCACAACCCCGGCAGCCGGAACATGTTAACGAAGCGGCAATGTCAGTACAGGTGGAAAGCAGTGACAAAGACATTTCCGGTAGGATGGACAGCACTTCGGCCCCGTCATCCACGCCGGGACAGTTAGCTCTGGATACCGACGCTGCGCCGGCCACCTCTGAAACTCAGCCGTGAGAGACGCAGGAGCAGGTGTAGATCAGTTTGCCTGAACCACCCTTACCGGCAGGGAATGCAGCAGAAACGAAGAAAGGACGTCGAAGGAGAAACAAAGGGAATAGGAAAAGTTGGGTGATCTGATAACCGTACCCATGTCAGAAAGCGACAGCGAGACCACCTCCGTCTTCTGGCCCAGTGCGCTGCGAGAACACCGCGAGGCAAGAACGAATTTGTGAACAAACCCAACATCTGAAGGCACTACTGAGCGCCGAGAGGGAACAGAGCGCTGTACCAGCTAAGAGGAAGAGGGAGCAGAGCAGCGAGCAGCTGCAGCAGCGCTCCCGCAGGAACTCGCTGACGTCAGTCGCAGCCCCGAGTGATGGCCAGGCGGATGCTGCCACGTTGACAGACTCAGCCGGCGGTGACGGGCAGGGCGGCGAGCGCACCGCACAGCACTCCGACAGCAATGAGCCGTGGTGGCAGCAGAACGAGGAGATGCAGCAGTAGCGGCTCTCGCGCATGACTATTGCGCTACGACCTTAGCCACTCCCTGACACGTTATGGCTCAGACATAGTTGCAAAACGAGTCTGGTTTGAAGCTGTCGAGAAGGAAGATCCCTATGTGCCATTATGTGCGATAACCAAACCTACAATATTACCACACTTAAAATCAATAGGATCCAAAGTGCGGTGAGACTCCGTTCGCTAAATGATTTCTTGTATTGTACCAGCGTTGACATTGCCCTGCTACAGGAGGTAGTCACAGCCTTCTAAGTGCCCGGTTATGTACTTATTGGTAACGTCAATATGCAGGATGCAGTTGGCACTGCCATACTTTTGCGCGACGGTATACCCTTTAAAGACGTGCAACGGCTGCCTAGTGGTCGCGGCGTTTCTCTTCAGGAGAATGGTGTGCAGATTGTAAACGTGTACGCCCCCTTAGGTAGCAGTCATAGGAGAGAACGTTCAACTTTTTATATAAACGAAGATCCCATGGTCCTTAGCGCATACCGTGAACATCTCGTCCTTGGTGGTGATTTAAATTGTGTGCTTAACGACAGAGACCAAACTCCTAACACGAACAGATGTGTAGAACTTGAACATTTAATTCATGGCATGCGTCTTCACGATACGTGGGAAAACTGCACGGTGAACAGGTAGCGTACACAATCGTAACCAGTCATTCTGCCAGTCGGCTGGATAGGATCTAGCCGGCCGTTGTGGCCGAGTGGTTCTAGGCGCTTCAGTCCGGAACTGCGCTGCTGCTACGGTCGCAGGTTCGAATACTGCCTCGGGCATGGATGGGTGTTAAGTCCTTGGGTTAGTTAGGTTTCAGTAGTTCTAAGATCTAGGGGACTGATGACCTCAAATATTAGTTAACTCCCATAGTGCTCAGAGCCATTTGAACCATTTTTGGATAGGATCTATGTTTCCGATGCCCTCCAGCGACACACTGTGAACTGTGACATAGCTCCTGTCAACATCTCTGACCATTGCGCATATCAGTGTTACCTTCACCTACAACGTCAGCAAATCTACCACGGCAAAGGCTACTGGAAAATGAATGTCGCCCTTCTGCAGGATGCCCAACTTGAAGAGGAGATGAACATAATGTGGCAACAGCTCCAGTGGCACCGACGTCGTTACGCTAGCGCTCTACAGTGGTGTATTCAGTGTGCCAAGCCCAAATTACGCCTCACCATCATGACATACCCTCGACAAAAAGGCTTTTGGCAGACACAGACTATGGAATTTTAGTGTCGTTGTTTGAGAGAACTGTACAGTCACACGACCAATCCTTCACGCGACGTCGATGTCAAGATCAAACGATGTAAAGCGAAAATCACGGTGATACAACGCAAACGAATGGTAGGAATCATCTTACGAGCCCACCCAAAAGACGTTGCCGCCGTAGAACGGGCCTCTCTGTACCACTTTCTGAGAACGACGAAACGATGTAAAGCCATGTTGATGGAAGCCGTCGTTGATGACGCCGAGAATCCATCACGAAGCAACGTGACATCATCTCGAACGTCTACGACTATTATAATCGACTTTACAAGAAGCAACCAGTTGATGAACACTTGTGCAACAATTTTCTGAGGACCCTGAGCTGCCGGTTGTCACACGAGGATAATGCAAATCTGGAATCTGTTTCCACGGACGACGAAATCCTACTAGTGGTGCACAGTGCAAAGAAAGGGAAATCACCAGGACCCGACGGTCTCAGCGCTGAGTTTTGCCAGCGCTACTGGAATATCCTCGGCCCGACATTCCTCGAGAAATCGAATGAAATCTGGCACCTGGAAGTAATACCCAAGGCATTCAAGGAAGGTATCATCTTGCCATAACCGAAAAAAGGTAACAGCGGGAAGGTAGAAAACATGCGACCCATCACACTCCTGAACGTCGATTTCAAAATCATTACCAGATCAATTAAGCTTCGGATGCAAAACGTTATGCACAACGTTTAAGGTAATTAAATCCTGTACGTCATGACTTCGTCTTTAAAAGAATGGAAAAACTAGGTTTTGGACCTCATCTCATAGAATTAATTCGCAAACTTACCACAAACGTATTTTCCAGGATTTTCATTGATGGCCATTCTACAAAAGAAGTTCCCATTGGGCAAGGATGTCCTCTGTCAATGATTTTGTACGCCATTACAGTAGAGGCAACACAACTTAGTGCACTGTGGGATGGGGATTAGCATCGATTCTGTTACTATCCCATGCATTGCGTATGCTGACGATATATGCGTAGCTGTTTCATCGTCACAACAACTTATGTCAGCAGAAACTCTTCTATAAGCATTCACGTTTCTTTCAGGAGCAATATTAAATAGAACTAAAACCACAGCTTTGCCCATTGGAAGCAGTATCGGAGATATATCCCATGTTACATGGTGCAATGCAAAGGATTGTCACAAAACTCTCGGTGTAACCTTCGAGGCCATACCAGACAAATTCCTGACGAAGAAGTGGTCACAAATGCTTAATAAATTACGTGATACTCCACTCAGACCGTGATTTGAACATACTACACAAAGTTAAGACAATAAGGATCGCCATTACAAGCAAGATGAATTATTTCGCGCAAATTCTTCCTATATCCGACCATCTGGCAAAGAACAATATGCTGGTTTCTTTTCAGAGGGCACATTTTCAAAGTTTAATTTTATACATTAACTTTACCTACGTCCAAAGATGGCCTTAACCTCATTAAGGTACACACAAAATGTGTAACCCTGCTGCGCCCGGGTTCCCGGGTTCGATTCCCGGCGGGGTCAGGGATTTTCTCTGCCTCGTGATGACTGGGTGTTGTGTGATGTCCTTAGGTTAGTTAGGTTTAAGAAGTTCTAAGTTCTAGGGGACTGATGACCATAGATGTTAAGTCCCATAGTGCTCAGAGCCATTTTTGTAACCCTGCTACTAAATCGTATCAGGAAGGAAGTTCGTACCCGGAGGACCAGTATCATCACAAATCTCATCCAGCGGTGGAAGCCTCATAGCCCTGACCCACCCGTTGATATCACCGGCATTCCGTTTTATTACCTACATGTGCGACTGTACTACATGGAAATGAGCTACATCTGACACAACCATCGTCGATACCGGCAGTCTGACCAACAGAAAACTTTGTAGTCTTCTCATGACAACAAACCACGGGAATCGTCTCGAAGACAAATATTCACATATAACATGGAGTATAGTATGGCGGAATATGCACAGCGACATGTTATCGTCACGCGTCATAGCCGACTGGTATCTCACAGTCAACGATAAAGTAGCAACGAATGACAAGCTACATAAGATAGGCCTTTATCCGACGCCCAACTGTGACGCATGCGGGAGAGTCGATACACTAATTCATAGGCAAATGGTTCAAACGGCTCTAAGCACTATTGGACTTAACATCTGAGGTCATCAGTCCCCTACACTTAGAACTACTTAAACCTAACCAACCTAAGAACATCACACACATCCATGCCCGAGGCAGGATACGAACTTGCGACCGTAGCAGCAGCGCGGTTCCGGACTGAAGAGCCTAGAACCTCTCGGCCACAGGGGCCGGCAATTCATAGGCTCACTTGCGAACATGCAGAAGAAATTACAACATTTCGTCTTCAAAGACTGTCGGTGAAAGACCGCACGACGCCCAGTAGTGTAAACCTTTCAGAGATCATTCAGCCACAACAACTGAGGTATCCACGAGCATCGTGGATCATGGGTCACACAGCATCGTTTATTAGGCAGAATAGGCACGCTACTTTCCTAGATTATTATTCTTACATCGAAATTGAACACCTTAATATAAGCCAACATCGTGAGTGCAGGAGATTTTTTGGAAATATGCTGCACATTATAATAACCGATTAAATACTTCAAATCCAGTATTTCGGATAGTACAAGTTGCCACTGTTCTATATATATAAGAATTCTAAAGGATTTCTAAGAGTTTAGTTACTGTCCAAATTTTAAGATATTATTCCAGGCGCTTGTCATTGCAGAGGGCAGCTTTATTTCCCATTTAATGTTCTTACATTTCCTTTCTCTCGCAGAACAGGAGAGCAAATTTCCTCAGCAATGATGTGATAGTCATTCGTGTAATATAAGTTGGTTGGTTGGTTTGGGGAAGGAGACCAGACAGCGTGGTCATCGGTCTCATCGGATTAGGGAAGGATGGGGAAGGAAGTCGGCCGTGCCCTTTCAGAGGAACCATCCCGGCATTGGCCTGGAGTGATTCAGGGAAATCACGGAAAACCTAAATCAGGATAGCCGGACGCGGGATTGAACCATCGTCCTCCCGAATGCGAGTCCAGTGTCTAACCACTGCGCCACCTCGCTTGGTGTAATATAAGTATTTCTGTTTACCACTTTGGAAAGAAGAAACCTCAAGTAGCAATTTCATTTCATATATTGCGCAACGGAGGACTGCAAATAACACATACTTTTGTTAATTCCACTCACATCAAAAATTGAAGAAAATTTTTATTTTTCCTTCCTCATCAATGGAATTTGGAATTCCATCCTTTTCCGCTTTCTTTTTTCAAATAGAATGTAATGATTTATTTGCAAATACAGCTTAGAAGCTGGCCAATGAAGGCAACACAGGTAAGAGATTTGGTGGACTGTAAGGGGAGAATGGAGACCCAAAAAAAAAAAAAAAAAAGATGAATAGAGCGAAAAGAAAAATGGGTGAGCACTTGACCGCGAAGATCAAAGGTCCCGAGTTCGAGTTGTAGGGAAGCAGCATACTCACGCCTTATAAAATTCACATCAGTCTTTCCATTGTGTACCAGCCTAGTCCGCTGTAACTAGCTCTGACGTCATAAATGTTGCGCAATACATTAAAAATCAAGTAAATAACCTGAAACGTTTCTAGCATGTCAGGAGTAATACTAAATCAATATGTGTTGAATATCAGTTCAATAACTTTAACCATTTTCGAAATTTGGACGTTTTTCTGTAAAAATCATTGGCGCAACAGAAAAGAGCTAGAAACTTAAAAATTTATATTTAGATTCCTTTTACATAATAATTTAGTAGAAACAGTATTCTGAATCTCACAAATTAAAATTTTATTTGAAATTCATGATTTTCAGGTTTTTGTCTTAAAAATTAAGGAAGCAAGATAGATTAAGTAGGCGAATAAATAAAGCTAGGATGTTTAAATTTAAATAGAAGGGAGATCCGCTATAATCATAAAGATGTGAGAAGTTTCAACAAAACAACTATAAAACTATAGCTATAGCGTATCTCCAAAGAGCAAGTACAGAGCTCGTCTGCTGCGTGTAGTGTAATTAAAATAATTATCTCGCCCAAAATATTTGACTTAGCCACATCAGACTTTTATTATGATTACTTACCTGTGTGCTGATTGCACATTTAAACTGAGAGCTTCATCAGCCATCAGCAAAGGAAGCAATGATTTATTCGATAACTTAAAGTGGTGCATTACTAGCCCAGCGGCT
The DNA here is from genome assembly GCF_021461395.2 of Schistocerca americana. Lineage (NCBI taxonomy): Eukaryota > Metazoa > Arthropoda > Insecta > Orthoptera > Acrididae > Schistocerca > Schistocerca americana. Next base: position 380,629,945 of record NC_060130.1, on the reverse strand, counting down.
AGTCGGGAGAGCGGATTAGATCAGGCGTTCCCTTAGCCGTCCGCACCGCGGCCTTATATGTAAGAACGCAGCGTGACAGAGGAAGGCCCCAGTTCTCTCCAGACGCTGATTAGCGCACCACCTGTGCCGAGAGTCGCGTCGCGTCGGTATCATTGCTATAAACAGCCTCGGATGCCGTAATAAGTTACTCGGGATACGCGTAACCATGAAATCGTTTTCGAGTGAAGTGTTAATTCTGGGATGACTTTAATGATCTATCTTTAGTTTGCGTATGTCGTATTTTCACGTGCCGCTGCGGGACAGACATTCTACCATTATTTAGCGTGGCGTTTGATGAACATTATCATCAAATTATGGCGAGCATTCGCTTAAACATTTAATTGGAACAATTATAGTTGCATCAGCGCATCAGACTCTGAACTGCTCTGGTAGTTGGATTGTGTGGATTCTTTTTGGTCTGTGACTTTCAGAATATAGTGAACATTTTAAGAGAGAATGGTTTTTGATTATGAATCCCAGACAATCTCCTAATCCCTCAGAGCTATAAGCTGTAGCTATAAATGTATTTCTCAGATGAAGTGGGCACTAGGAATTCTAATTACAGGCTTCACCTTTTGATAATCAAATGGTTCAAATGGCTCTGAGCACTATGGGACTCAACTGCTGTGGTCATTAGTCCCCTAGAACTTAGAACTACTTAAACCTAACTAACCTAAGGACATCACACACGTCCATGCCCAAGGCAGGATTCGAACCTGCGACCGTAGCAGTCGCACTGTTCCGGACTGCGCGCCTAGAACCGCGAGACCACCGCGGCCGGCTTCTGATAATCACTTTCTGGTTGCCAATATTGTAGTTAGAGAGCCAGTGTTGAGAATGGCAAACAAAAGCATAAATAATACAAAACTTTTATAACACAATATATTCCCCGCGCCGCCCCACAGAGTCTCGGTCCGGCACACAGTTTTAATCTTCCAGGGAGTTTCATATCAGCGCACACTCCACTGCAGAGTGAAAATCTCATTCTGGAAACCACTAATGCTGTATCCGAATATTACGGATTTGTTTTCCACACTCATTCAGATTAACTTACATTTTCCTACACTTAGAGCTAGTTGCCATTAATCACACCAGCTAGAAATTTTGTCTAAACCAGAATGTATCTTCCAACAGACACTCAACTTCGAAACATTCCCATACACCACAGCATCACCAGTAAACCGGAGGTTGCTGTCCACCCTGTGCACCAGATCATTTATATGTATGGAATATAATAGTGGTCCTATCATATTTCCCTGGGACACTCCTGATGAACACTCGCCGTAGAGGACCATATTGTGAGTCCTGTCATTCACATATCTGGGAACCTATTCCAAATGCTCCTACTTCAGTTAACAGTCTGCAGGGGGTCACCGTGTCAAGTACTTTCCGAATATCTAGAAATCGGGAATCTGCCTGTTGCCCTGTATCCCTAGGTCGCAGTATGTCATGTGACTAAAAGGCATGCTGATTTTCGCTGATTCGTAGACCTAATCTTCTCGGTCTCAAGGAAATTTATGATATTTGTACTGGGAATACGTTCAGTGATTCTGCAGGAAACCGATGTTAATGATATTGGTCTATAATGATGCGGATCCGCTTTTTGGCCTTTTTGTATACTGGTGTCACCTGCGCTTTTTTCCAGTCGGTTTGGGACTTTGCGCTAGGCGAGAGGTTCGCGATAAATGCAAGCTAAGTAAGGGGTCAATGCCGTAGAGTATCCTTGTAAAACCGAAATGGGATACGATCCACACATGACGACTTATTTCTTTTCAACTCTTTCATTTGTTTCTCTGGGCCATCAATGTTTATTACTATGTCATCCATACGGCAGTCTGTACGATGGTCAAACGATGATATGTTTATACGATTCTCCAGCCATGAATGATTTCTTAAAAGCGACATTTAAAACTTCGGCTTTTGTTTTGCTTTCTTCAACTGTGACACCAGATTGGTCAACGAGTGGCTCGATAGAAGCCTGAGATCCGCTCAGCGATTTTACCCAGGACACGAATTTCCTCGGATTCTCCGCCTAATCATTTGCTAAGTTATGATGGTGGTAGTTGTATGGTTCGCACGTAGATCTTTTAACAGACTCACGGATATATACCAACCTATGCCAGTCGCCATTTGCGGGTACTCTTTTGAACGAGACTCTATAGTGACGCTGTCGATATGTTCCGCCCTGTTTGTAACTGCAAGGTCGAAGATATTTTCATTGCTTGTGGGCTGCTGAACTAGCTGCTCGAGACAGTTTCCAGAATTTCAGAATACGTGTCAAAAGTACTTTGCAAACAGTCTGCCTGTATTACCCCCTCCCCCCCAATAGACGCCCAAGTCTATACTTGGTAAGTTAAAGCTGCCTTGCATGATCTGGGTGTTTACTACTGACCATAGGCTTTCCCTGAATGACTCTGGAACTGTCAAAGCGGAATCGGGTGTTGGGTAAAACACTCACCTATACCTGTTATACGCGATCAAATAACTTCACTGTCACACTCAACTGCGACTTTTGTGTGCGATATACGTTCCATGACTCGCCAAATATCTCAAAGCTTTCTACTTGGGCTTGCAGCCAGCTCTTGGACCTATGAATAATTTAAGTGCAACAACTTCCCTAGAGAGCAGCAAATTCAGGAACTTCATTACGAATACGACAATTTTCTGATAAAATTTTGACAGCTGAAGTCTATTTACTGAGAGCGCGCTCTTACTTCGCTTTCAGCGTATCGATTGAGAATGTTCATCAGAGTACCTCAAACTACCGCCTAGTGTAAGAGACCCCCACGTGCACTCCACAAGCACTCTGTTACCCGAGTAGCTCCTACCTGTGTTGTGTACCCCATGACATGTTAAGGGGAATCCTACAAATCCCTATCCTATAGTTTAGGTCTATAAATCTGCAGCCAAGCCGCGCGGGATTAGCCGAGCTCCATGGTGCACCTCTGGGAGCTGATCAGTCACCCAGGGGAACCCCCAAAAGGCTTAGACATTTTTGTGTGTGATTTACCAGAAAACCCTCGGAGCACAGTAAAATGGCGGGAAACCAAGAGACCTATAGAAATTTAGCTCTCCTTGCCGCTCCGTTTATTACGTTACGAATCTAGCGGCCCGAGATCCCTCATTTGAGATCACATCTTCATATTGAGAGGATGACGGAGCCCCAGCAGCATCAACAGGAACCAGCCAATGCCCTCAAGCACAAGAGGAATAATACTTTTAGATCTGAAAGCAAGTACCTAATAATACAGTTAATATGATTATTAATACTGATATTAATAAATATATCTTCGAACATATACTCATGGTTTGTTATTGTTCCAGCTGTGCAGTGGTTTCCCGACCCGCTGGAAGCAGAACTGCTAGATGAGGACATCTGCATACTACTGGCTGCAGTGCCACAGCAGCAGCCCACTCATGGGTTCCTGATTTATCAGTCCTGGTGTCTTTCAACTATGCTGCACCGTAAGTGTGGCAACATGTAACTGTTATCGTTCAGCACTGGATTAAGCACTTGTTGCAGTGCCGGCCGGAGTGGCCGTGCGGTTCTGGGCACTACAGTCTGGAGCCGAGCGACCGCTACGGTCGCAGGTTCGAATCCTGCCTCGGGCATGGATGTGTGTGATGTCCTTAGGTTAGTTAGATTTAATTAGTTCTAAGTTCTAGGCGACTGATGGCCTCAGAAGTTAAGTCGCATAGTGCTCAGAACCATTTGAACTTGTTGCAGCTACTCTGTTGATGCTATGCCATAGTCTAACAATACCGGACATCCTGTGGAGTGTAGCTGCTACTGTGCATCTGTAACAATTGTAGCAAAAGAAAACTAAGTATAATGAAGAATACACACTTAATAATTAGGGCTGGTTTGATATAATAATACTGATAGTCCTCCTCTTGATTCCAGCTGATCGCTGCTGCTGATGCTGCTACTGGCGGTGCATCATTGTGGACAGCAAATGATGATGCACATGCAATCACATTATTATTAAAAATGTTCAAGGGGCAGGGAGCTGCCCTTGCACGTCATTGGCTGCAGAGTGGGAGCATTTGGAAGGGGAGGGGGATGCTTCATGCAAAATAGCAAGAGTGTATGGGGGTAGGGGGCTCCCCCTCCCCTCCTCTCCCTGCCATGGCCTTGTCGCGTGGCAGGATGTCATGATTCTTCGCATGGCCTTTGTGATAAGGAAGTGCTGATGATGGTGTCAGCGAAATATGACATGTGCAGTTGTCTCAGCTATAGTATGACACTGGAAAAAAGTGCTGACAGATGATGAGTCACCGTTTTCTCCCAGAAGTTGTAGAGCACTTGCTCACGACCACCACAAAATGAACAAAGGAAAAATAAACAAGTGTTCCGCTTACTACAATTTCGCTGCTCATGCAGTAAAACTGCAACATGGATTATGATGTTTTAATTTATTACTTCTGTACTACTAACTGTATTCTGACACATATTGCAGACAGTATTCACACATATCACTGGATGTACTTGCCAAAATATAACATTGTACAGCACATACTTTAGGAGGTATGACATCATAAACATTAAGATGCGTCAAAATTAAACTTCATGAGAGGATTCGCTAGACAAAGAGGTAAAATAATGTACAGATACCCGTGATATATGTTAAATATGTGTGAAATATGTTTCACATAGGCTAATGCATGCAAAGGCAGTGGTAAGAATCTCATCCTAAACCCCAAGGGCAATTTCAGTCAATTTTGGTACACACATTAGTTACACTTTCGAAAGAAACACTGTAGAAGAAAGAACCACCAGCCTCCTAGTGGGTTAACTGTGATGCCATCAAGAGAGAAGGGAGGATGAGGAGATGGACAGACAGCGAGGGGGAAGTAGGAGATGGAGAGAGACAGGGGAAGAAAGGAACAGGCAGAAAGATGGGAGAGGAGGAGATGAACAGATAGAGGGGGAAGAGAAAATGGGCAGGGGCAGGTATGAAGAGGAGACAGGAACAGAGAGGGAAGAGGAGGAGGTGGACACAGAAAGGGAAGTGTAGGAGGTGAACAGAGAGAGGGGGTGAAGGAGATGGACAGAGAGAGGGGGTGGAGGAAATGGACAGACAGAGTGGGAGGAGAAGAGTGGTAAAGAGAAAGGGAGGAGAAGATGGTGTCAGAGGGGGGGGGGGGGTGGAGGAGATGATGGAGGGGGAAGGAGTAGATGGAGAAAGGGGAAGGAGCAGATTGACAGAGAGAGGAGGAAGAGGAGATGAATGGAGAGAGGTGTGGGAGGAGATGAACAGAAACTGGGGGTGGAGGAGGTCGACAGAGTAGGTGGTAGACAGGGACAGAGAGAGTTATGGGTGGAGGTGACAGATAACGACAGAGGGATGGAGAGAGAGGGGAGGGAGGAGAGGTGGATAGAGAGGAGACATATAGAATGAGGAGGGAGGAGAAGGTGGATAGAGAGAGGTGGATGGAGGAGATTGACAGAGAGAGGGGAAGGAGGAGACGGACAGAGAGAGGATGGAGGAGCAGATGGACTAAAATGAGATTGGAATAAATAAATATGCAGGCAACGCCCTGGTTCTCAGCTAGTTGAATGATGAGGAAGATTTAGAATCTCAACAATGCTGTAGTAGTTTCTGCAGGCACGAATTCCGTTGTTTACTATTAATGTCATCCGAGCTAGTGTATTTCCGCGCCGCCGGGACGGCTGTTGGTCACATTAAATCGTGTGCGTTGCGAAAAATTTGTTACATATTTATCACTGCTTTCTCGAGTCTTAAATGAATTGAAAACTCTTCATTATGCGAAGTACTTTATCGGAAGACAGATCTGTAAGCTGTAAAGCCCAAGTACACACATCCTCGTCCCTGATATGAGTATCAAAATATGTTGACTGTTTCATACAAAATAACGACACCCGCTTAGCGCTTTTTGGTTTGGTATCGAGTCTTGATACGAATCTGATTGTAATTTATGATATAGAAGACAAACTACTTCACCTGACGTCTGGTACAAGAAGAGTGGTTTTTGAAGACAGGGATAATTTGCTTGAAATACCTTAAGTTACGTGTAGCAATGCTGGTACATACTCCTATCAGAAATTCTGTTCTTAAATGATAGGGTCGATGAGACCACAGTTGTAGGCTCAGATGTATTGAATAATTCTGTTACTTGTTGCTGCAGAATGATCATCTTCCCTGGGGTTGTTCCCGTTTGGCAAACATAAATTGTGGAGTAGGTGGCCAGAGTGTAAAAGCAACACATCATCTCTGGTCAGCCACTGATTGTCGGGCCTGCACTCTAAAACTGTGCAGGAGATGACGGGATCTGTCCACATGCTTCAGAGAGGTGTGTCCCACCAAGAGCCGCGACACTCCGTTGCAGGCTATTTGCGTGCCACGCTTTTGGCCGTATAGCCTGGTAGATAACATCACTGGCTTCGATATCTGAGGAGATATTGGATACAGCAATTACTACAACATGTGTTCTCCGCACGAATATAAAAAAAAATGGTTCAAATGGTTCTGAGCACTATGGGACTTAACATCTGTGGTCATCAGTCCTCTAGAACTTAGAACTACTTAAACCTAACTAACCTAAGGACATCACACACATCCATGCCCGAGGCAGGATTCGAACCTGCGACCGTAGCAGTCGCGTGGTTCCGGACTGCGCACGAATATCGGTCACCTGTTCTGGAAGCTATGCACTGGGATCTATGGCAGTGCATACATGAGACCGATACAATGTAGAGGTAAAAATGCCTATTTGGAGAATAATTTTTTCGTAATGAACGTTGTAAACTAAGCTTTTATACGCCTTTTAAAGTATCTTAATGGTTACAATTTTCCTTGTGTGACAGTCCTGTTTTGTAGCACAACGGCACAGAAAATGACCTATGTATCCTCTGTAATCACACTTTACTGTTATTTGAAAATTAACTTCTGTAACGATTTATAGCAATAAGTGCCAGCAGACTACTTCCAGTACAGTCTTTCAATGCAAAGTAGTCAAATATTTCATGATTCGACCATCGCCTCTCTGAAATCCTTCTATATTTTCATCAAAATTACTATACACGCTCATGCTACTTAATGTTCTGATCTAATTAAGATCCCTCATAGTTGAGAATTATTGAAATATATGTCGCAATAATGTTTTGTAATCAATCAGTTACAGATACAAACTACAATTTCCCTGCTAGGTGTTTTACCTACAAGAAACGTCTTTCCGTATGACTAATCCACCTTGGATACACCCTTTGTAGGTTTAACATGTTGCCAATGCTAACTTCCGAAATGCGGTAAAAATGAGGAACTGCAAAATTATAATCAGATTTTTCATGACGACAGATAACTAGGTGTTAATGATTGTACAATGTTAACACCCTTTCGACTCATTCCTCTTTTGGCATAACTGTGATGTTAAGATGATGAGCAGACATGTCTTCCTAGTCCACTGTTAAGATTTCAATCAAACTTAGTACATCATATAGTGTATGGAAACCACCCACCTATAAAAGGGGTGGGTGTGAAAAAACAGTGTAGACCGCGTCTCGAGGATACCGATAATTTAGTTATCCAGTATTTTAGAATGAGAGCGCTTAGAGGCTTGCAACAAACTTTACACACAGTTTCAAACCTTTACGAAACTTCTTCTCCCTGACGACCTACACAACTAGTTGAAGGAAAAAAGTTTGTCGCTTACTACATTTTCGCTGTGCATGCAGTGAAATTGACAGGTGAAACAGGACGTTTTAATTTACTACTTCATTACTACCAACTATGTTCGTGATAGTCCGCCTGCTTAGCTGAGTGGTTACGTGCTTGCCTACCATGCAGTGGGCCCGAGCTCGAGTCCCGGCAGCGTTGGAGATTTTCTCCGCTCGTGGATTGGGTGTTGTGTTGTGCTCATCATCGTTTCATCCTCATCACCGGCCCGCCAATCGCCCAGTGTGGCGTCGGCTGAAATAAGACTCGCACTCGGTGGCCGAACATCCCCGGATGAGGCCTCCCGGCCGGCAGTGCCATACGATCATTTCATTTCATATTCGTGACACATCATGCAGACGGTATTCACATATAGTACTGAGTGTACCAGGAAAATTACATCAATGTACGACAATTAGTTCAGTAAATACGACGTCATAAACACTGAATGAGTAAAAACTACCGCATTATGCAATAGGTTTAAACTTATTTGTTCGTTGTTATTAACTGATGCGTAACACATTTCGCAGAGAGTATTCGCCTTCGCCGAAGAATGTAACTGCAAAATACATCATCGTACTAGATATAGTTCAGGACAGATGACTTCAGACACTGAGATGCGGAAAAAAGCTGCCACATCATGCGTGACATTTTAATATATTTTTTTCTTTGCTTCTATTCTATTCTCAAGACATTTCTCAGACATGTATCTACATGGATATATCATTGTACGGCACATGGTTCAGGAGACATGACGTCAAATTCTGAGATGCTTAAAAAACTGCCACATCATGCGTGGTTTTAATTCACATTCAGCATAAAGCAGCACATATGCCACTGAATGTACCTACAAAAATTTGTCATCGTATTACACATAGTTGATGAGATGTGACGTCACAAAGAACTAGATGCGTGAGAAACTGCCGCATCTTGCGTGACGTTTCAATTTATTACTTATTTTCTACTTACTCTATTCACAGCTCATTTCGCAGACAGCAAGTACATATAACTCTGGATTTAATTACAAAATTATATCATTGTGCAGTATAGTTCAGGAGATACGACTTCATGAACATTAAGCTGCGTCAAAATGAAACTGAAGGGTGAAATTCGCTAGACATACACGTGAAATACTGTACAAATACGCGTGAAACATGTTAAATATGTGTGAAGTGTTTTTCGTATGTGTATGTGCTAGCAAAGCCGCAGGTTAAGGGTCATCCTAAACCCCAGGAATGATTTCAATGAGTTTTGGCACACATATTAGCTAAAATCTCGAAACAAATACTGTAGGAGAATGAACCACCAGCCGCCTAATGGGGTGAGTGTGATAAGGTGGAGAGGGAGGGAGAGAGGGAGAGAGAGAGAGAGAGAGAGAGAGAGAGAGAGAGAGATAGGGAGAGAAGGGAGGAGAAGAGATGGACAGACAGCGAGCGGAATGAGGAGACCGGCGCAGATGGGAGGAGAAGGAAGTGGACAGGGATACAGGAGGGGAAAATGGACAGAGTGAGGAGAGAGGAAGAGAGAGAGTAAGGAAAGAGGAGGAGGTGGGCAGACACAATGAGAGGAAGAGACAAGCAGAGAGATGGCAGAGGAGGAGATGAACAGAGGGTAACGTGGAAATCGACACAGAAAGGGAAGTGCGAGAGATGGGCAGAGAGGGACGAAGAGGAGATGGACACAGAAAAGAAAGTTGAGGAGCAGAACAGCGAGAGAGGGAGGAGAAAATGGGCAGAGAGAGGGGGAGGAATAGAGTACAGAGAAAGGGAGGAGGAGATTGACACAGAGAAGGATATGAAATTAGAATAATCGCTTGGGGAGAGATCAGGGCTATGGGGCCGGTGCTCGAGTTTCTCCCACTTTGGCACAGGAATTTGAGATCAGCACCTTCGTCCTGTCTGGAAGCCAAAAAAATGTCCAGATGTGTGTCAAGTCTTGTGGGACTTAACTGCTTAGGTCATCAGTCCCTAAGCTTATACACTACTTAACCTAAATTATCCTAAGGACAAACACAACACACCCATGCCGGAAGGAGGACTCGAACCTCCGCCAGGACCAGCCGCACAGTCCATGACTGCAGCGCCCCAGACCGCTCGGTTAATCCCGCGCGGCTGTCTGGAAGCATTTGGTAATAATGTCGCCATAGTTCACCTTTGCGAACTTACTGCACATACGTCAGAAAGACACGAATGACACACTGATCTCTTGCCTACATGTTGGTGACTATATACTCGCATCGGAGTCGTGTCACTATGCATATATGCTGCAACAACAGTCTCAAACGAAAAACTTTGTGATCGTCCCTTATATATCTACATCGACATTTATATCCACGGTTCTAGGCGCTTCAGTCTGGAACCGCGCTGCTGCTACAGTAGCAGGTTCGAATCCTGCCTCAGGCATGGATGTGTGTGGCGTCCTTAGGTTAGTTAGGTTTAACTAGTTCTAAGTTCTAGGGGACTGACGACCTCAGTCCCATAGTGCTCGGAGCCATTTGAACCATTTGAATTTATATTCACATCCACATTTATTTCTTCCTCATTTAAACCGTTTATTTTTAAATTCTTAAATGGCGCACGGCCGCCACGGACTTCCGTTTGAAGTATTGTACTTGTTAGAGCAAATGTGTTTGATGTGCAAACTCTTCGATTAAGTCCTTGTGGCGTCACCGCCAGACACCACACTTGCTAGGTGGTAGCTTTTAAATCGGCCGCGGTCCGCTAGTATACGACGGACCCGCGTGTCGCCACTATCAGTGAATCCAGACCGAGCGCCGCCACACGGCAGGTCTATAGAGACGTACTGGCACTCGCCCCAGTTGTACAGCCGACTATGCTAGGAAAGGTTCACTGAGAATTACGGTCTCATTTGCCGAGACGATAGTTAGCATAGCCTTCAGCTAAGTCAATTGCTACGACCTAGCAAGGCGCCATTTATCCTTTGCTATGTATCTAATGAAGCATGTACAGTAACAAGACCAATGTTCTCCAATTGTGGATTAAAGTTAAGTATTCCAGCAGCTACGTACTTTTCTTTATAGCATTCATTACGTATCCTGTTTCAGACCTCACGCCAGCCTGCGTGAGTTTAAGCGCGTGCCTTTCGGTTACCTGTCACTGTGGATTGGCTGTCTTGCGTCCACAACATTTTTGGCGACGAGTAAAAGCAGGGTCTTGTTCTTAACACTTGCTTACATTACTTGCGTCATGGCTTCGCCACAATCTCCAGATGTACTGTCCGAATTTTATCGCTTGCAGAATCAGCAGACGCAGGCCTTATTGGATGCCCTTGGACAGCTAGTCCAGGGTCAACGTGCATGCAAAACGATGCGGCGGCCGCCGCTACACCGCTACCGCAGCCACAACATGCAGTTGCACCACCGTTTCGACACTTCGATGCGGCGATGGAAACCTGGACGGAGTGATCACGCCAATTTGGATTTCATCTCGCCGCCTACAGAATTCAAGGTACCGAGCGGCAGCCTCATTTATTGGCGAGTGTAGGGGTGCAAACGTACCGTGTGATAGTGAAATTATTTCCCCGACGCGACGTAGCAACTCTGTCCTACGAAGAAATTTTGTCTGCTTTAGATGCCTATTTCAAGGAATCAGTTAATGTAGTGGCAAAACGGTATACGTTCTTTCGTACAAAACGTACGGCCGGTCAAACTAATCGGGAGTGGGTTACAACTTTGCAAGGCCTTACAAGGGATTGTGCTTTTGAGTGTGAATGTGGACTCCCTTATTCAGATACTTTGGTGCGTGATGCAATTGCACAGAACGTTTCTGATGTTCGTATCTGGGAGCAAATTTTGAAACTAGTCAATCCCTCCCTTCAACAAGTGATAGACATATTGGATAGGCAAGACACACTTGACTTTGCTCAGGAATCATTTGCAACTTCGCCAGCTGTGTGTCACATTAACCGGCCCGCAGGGCGAGCTGCACGGAACTGTAAACAGCCTTCGCGCACGTCCGCGCAGCCACGTGTCCCGCGTCAGCATGCACATGCAGTACTGAAATCATGCCCGCGGTGTGCTACAAGACATTCGCGTGAGAATTATCCGCCACGCCAAGCTATTTGCTTTTTCTGTAATAAAAAAGGACATGTTCAGAGTGTTGGCCAGAAAAAGCTCAGAACGGACACTAAAACCCATTCCAGGCCCTTTGCTTTGCGCCGGAATCGAACCAAGAATACTCAGGCTCGTGAACCTTCGCCCATGAACATTCATGTCGTTAATTCCACTCCGCCCAGTGCCGCTCCTTCTCACAGTGACTGTGTTCGTCCCACAAAAAGTGTGCGTCGACATCGACGGAAATCACGCCAAGTCGCGAGTGATTCTGTACCAGTGTCTGTTCACGTTGCACGAGACAGTCGCTCTTGTCGTCAGCAGGACAATAAACTTTTTGTAGATTTGGACATTAATGGCAACGTGATCCCATTCCAGCTCGATACCGGAGCTGCAGTTTCATTGATCAATAAAGACACGTACACACAACTGGGCACACCTCCGTTGTGTGCCGCAAATGTTAAGCTCAGTAGTTATTCAGGACAGCTTATCCCTGTGTTAGGACAGTGCAGCCTTCTTGCAACATACAAGGGGCAAACAAAACTTGTGTCTTTTTACGTCCTTCGTTCTTCTTCTGCTGTGAACCTGTTTGGTTTCGATTTATTTCAGTTGTTTAACTTGTCTATAGTCAATCAGGTCCTGTCAGTGAACGAGACTGCCTTCAGCCAGTGTTTCTCGTCTATGTGATGAATTAGCAGACATTTTTGCACCGGGCCTCGGTTGCGCTAAGAACTATAAAGCATATTTGGAACTGAAAGTCAACGCGCAACCGAAATTTTTCAGAGCGCGCAATGTTCCCCACGCATTGCGTGATGAGGTCGCAAGAACATTACACGATTTAGAATCGCAAGGTGTGATTGAACGTGTGCAGGCTTCTCTCTGGGCCTCACCCTTAGTAATTTTGCCAAAACCTTCTGGAAAATTGAGACTTTGTGTGGACTTCAAGGCAACAGTGAATCCACAACTAGTGATTGCCACTTTTCCTTTACCCCACCCGGAAGATCTTTTTGACAAACTGTGCCCGGGTAAATATTTTTCTAAGTTGGACCTAGCAGATGCGTACTTGCAAATACTGGTGGACGAAGACTCCCAGCGCATTTTGGTGGTTAACACGCATTTTGGTTTGTATCGATTCAAAAGACTGCCATTCGGGTGTGCATCCGCCCCTGCTTTGTTTCAGCAATATCTCCAAACTGTTTGTGCCTCGGTCCCTACTGCAGCAAATTATCTGGACGATATTGTTATCTCCTGAAAGACAGCAGAAGAACATTTAGCCAACCTCCGAACATTATTTCAGGTCTTGCGCCAATATGGTCTTTGCTTGCGGAAGGACAAATGTGTGTTTTTTGCTCGTGACTTACCATATTAACCGCGGGACTGCTACGGTCGCAGGTTCGAATCCTGCCTCGGGCATGGATGTGTGTGATGTCCTTAGGTTGGTTAGGTTTAAGTAGTTCTAAGTTCTAGGGGACTGATGACCTAAGATGTTAAGTCCCATAGTGCTCAGAGCCAGCCACTTACCATATTTAGGCCATGTAATCAATGCCCAAGGCATACATCCGAGTCCAGATCACCTTCGTGCCATACAAGACTTGCCTTCGCCGCTGAATTTGAAGCAGCTACAGAGTGTGCTGGGAAAAATTAATTATTATAAACAATTTGTGCCGCGCGCTTCTTCCATTTCAGCTCCGCTTCATCGCTTACGCCGTAAAGGTGTTCCGTTCGTCTGGACGACGGAATGCGAACGCGCCTTTCGCCAGTTGAAATCGGCGTTGCTTTCAAATACTTGCCTTACGCCATTCGATCCCCAGAAACCCCTTTTGTTGATGGTAGATGCATCCGATTTCGGGATCGGTGCTGTGCTTGCGCACAAAGATGGTTCGCATGATCGCCCTATTGCCTTTGCGTCCAAATTGCTCTCGTCTGCGCAGAGAAATTATTCACGGGTCGAGAAAGCTTTGGCTCTCGTCTTTGGTGTTACAAAGTTTCACGATTTCTTGTATGGTCGTCACTTTACCATCACCACAGACCACAAACCTTTGACATCGCTTTTTCATACGAATAAGCCTGTACCTCCACGTACAGCGCAGAAACTCATTCGCTGGTCTATTTTCCTCTCGCAGTACCGCTACGATATCTTGTATCGGTCCACTGCTAAGCACAGAAACGCCGATGCGTTGTCCCGTTTGCCTGTTGCTGAGGATAGAGCATTCGATTCCTCCGGACTTGCTTGCATGTTCATTGATGCGGAAACCGATGTCGTGGTCGAATCGTTTCCGATAGATTTTCGTCGTGTAGCTACAGCCACAGCTGCGGACCCTGTCCTTGCTACCGTTTTGCGTTTTGTTGCTACGCAATGGCCCTTGTCGAAATCACGGATCGAGGATCCGTTGGTTCGCCGATTTTTTGCTCACAAAGAGAGACTTTTTGTACGACGTGGTGTTTTGTTGTTGCGTTCTGATAATGATCAGTCCAGAGTCGTCGTCCCACGTTCGTTACAGTCCTCTGTTCAAAAAGGTTCAAATGGCTCTGAGCACTATGGGACTCAACTGCTGTGGTCATAAGTCCCCTAGAACTTAGAACTACTTAAACCTAACTAACCTAAGGACATCACACACATCCATGCCCGAGGCAGGATTCGAACCTGCGACCGTCGCGGTCGTGCGGTTCCAGACTGTAGCGCCTTTAACCGCTCGGCCACTTCGACCGGCACAGTCCTCTGTCTTACGGCTTCTCCACCAAGGACATTGGGGTATAGTGCGAACGAAACAACTTGCTCGTCAGCACTGTACTTGGTTCGGAATCGATGCTGCGATTACGAATATGTGCTCTTCTTGCATGGCGTGTGCCGAACAACAATCCGCACCACCGCGGAAATTCTTTGCATGGCCGAAAGCCACTTCCCCTTGACAACGCTTACACATCGATTTTGCTGGTCCATTCTGGAATGCTCGATGGTTGGTTGTAGTAGATTCCTTCAGTAATTTTCCTTTTGTTGTCCGGATGTCTTCCACGACGTCATCTGCCACCATCCAAGCGTTATCCGCTATCTTTTGCATTGAAGGTCTTCCGCAGACTATTGTTTCCGACAATGGCCCACAATTCATGTCCGCAGAATTTGTCTTTCTGCAAGGCCAATGGTATTCAACATCTGACATCCGCGCCGTTTTCCCCTCACTCAAACGGTGCCGCTGAACGATTGGTCCGGACTTTCAAGTCACAGATGTTTAAGTTGAAAGAGTCGCATTCTCGGGAGGACGCGTTGTTGGTCTTTTTGTCTTCGTATCGCTCTCAGCCCCGAGATGGTCGCTCGCCGGCTGAGTTGCTCCATGGTCGTCCTCATCGAACCTTGATGTCTTTGTTGCATCCGCCACATCAGGTTCCTGTGCAGCGGCAGACGCCTGCTTTTGCTCCAGGCGACGTTGTATACTATCGCAACTATCGCGGCTCACAGCGTTGGCTCGCAGGGCGCATTCTTCGCTGCCTCGGCCGCGCTATGTATCTGGCTTTGGGGGCCTCTGGTGAGGTGCGTCGGCATCTCAATCAGCTGGGCCTCTGTCGTCGCACGGGTTCTGCCGCTCCCCGTCTGCTTTCAGCGACGGTGCCGTCCGGTCAGCGCCCTGGGGACCCATCTACTGGCTCGCCTCATCCCCAGGTGTTACCGACGATGCCTTCCATTTTGCCCCATGGTGACGCGCCGCCGCCGCCGCCGCCGCCGCCTGTTCTCCCGCCGGCGACGCCCGCAGTGGACGCTTCGCTGCAGCCGCCAAGCGCCTCCCTGGGTCACGCGCCGCCGATCGCTTCCCGTGACCAGCTGTCCTCCGACATGGAACTCTTGCCCGCTCCGGACCAGATGTCGTCTTCGCCCGTCGGGTACCCCGATGCGATGGAGGTCGAATCTTCGGCCCCTCCTGTCTCTTTACGGGCGCATACACCGCATGTTGGCGTGCACCCTGGACTAGGTTTTCAGGCGTTTCCTAGCTCCCCTCGGACCGAATGGCCGGGTGCGGGTGGCACAGCCTCGCCTTTTGTTAGGCTCCCCACCTCGTTGCATACGCCAACATGGGGTCCTCTCCACGGCGGGCGGAAGCCTTATAACACAACCGTTCGCCGATTTGCGGGGGAGGAATGTGGTGTCACCGCCAGACACCACACTTGCTAGGTGGTAGCTTTTAAATCGGCCGCGGTCCGCTAGTATACGACGGACCCGCGTGTCGCCACTATCAGTGAATCCAGACCGAGCGCCGCCACACGGCAGGTCTATAGAGACGTACTGGCACTCGCCCCAGTTGTACAGCCGACTATGCTAGGAAAGGTTCACTGAGAATTACGGTCTCATTTGCCGAGACGATAGTTAGCATAGCCTTCAGCTAAGTCAATTGCTACGACCTAGCAAGGCGCCATTTATCCTTTGCTATGTATCTAATGAAGCATGTACAGTAACAAGACCAATGTTCACCAATTGTGGATTAAAGTTAAGTATTCCAGCAGCTACGTACTTTTCTTTATAGCATTCATTACGTATCCTGTTTCAGACCTCACGCCAGCCTGCGTGAGTTTAAGCGCGTGCCTATCGGCTACCCGTCCCTGTGGATTGGCTGTCTTGCCAGTCCACAACAGTCCTTACCTCACTGATTTCACCAACTTTAACAAGAAATACAACAGTACATCAGCACCTTACAAACTATACACTCGCACTTGTTAAAGGATAGCGTAACGAAACAGGGTCCTCCCTAATACTACTTCTACCACAAACGAATTTTTTTCAGGTAAAAAATTTAATAATAAAAATAATTGATCCTTTAAACTGAAAAATAATCTGACAAAGTAAAAAGTGTTAGTAAGCCTGATATATAACTAATCAAATGTACGAGCGCCTGCTGCAAAGTAATGGTTCAAATGGTTCTGAGCAGTATGGAACTTAATTTCTGAGGTCATCAGTCCCATAGAACTTAGAACTACTTTAAACTAACTAACCTAAGGACATCACACACATCCATGCCCGACGCAGGATTCGAACCTGCGACCGTAGCGGTCTCGCGGTTCCAGACTGAGTGTAGCGCCTAGAACCACTCGGCCACCCCGGCCGGCGCAAAGTAATGCTTCAGAATTTTCTATGTGGAAACTCTTAAGGGTTTTAAAATAAGGAACGTTATTAACATTAGATATCTCTTTTTCTTGCGGTATAAATATTTATTGCTCGACATAGTCACCGTGACGAACAACAGATTTCTCCCAACGACAGAACATCTTGTTGACAGCGTCACTGTAGAATGTTTGACTTAGTTGTAGCAGCCCAACTTCACCTCTGCTTGCACCACTTCATCGCCAGGAAAGTTAAGTCCTCGAAGGTGTCCTTCAATTTTTGGGAACAGATGAAAATCGGATGGGGTCAAATCCAGACGGTATAGAGGATGATCGATGACAGTGAATCTAAGGAGTCTGACTGTTGCAGGTGTCGAAGCGCTCGTGTGTAGTCTGGCATTGTCACACTGAAGGAGAGGGTACTCCTTGTGTGAACGCGAAATTCGATTACAGCTCGCTGCTTCTCACGCAGCACCGTAGGTAAGTTACTCTGCCATCTTATACGCTGCAGTTCTAAGCCCTCTAGCGGCAGAGAGCTGCAAAAATGTAGACATGAATAATAAATCTGTGGAATGTTTGTTTTACTTAAAAATCTTTAAGAGTTTTACACAAAAAATTCAGATGTGTTAGTTTTTAGCACGCCATCATACATAATCTTGTTAAAATAAATGCAGAAAATTTTTACTTTCACTGATTTCACTGAATATTTCCGACACTTCACTCCTTTCTCTTTCGTCATAGTTCAGCATAAACACTCTTTGAGTGTGTTAACGTCTATAGAATAAATGACTGGGGTAAGGAGTGGACCCGTATTCTATGACAGAGCACAATGGTGTTCAAGCTGTAAACAACTTTGTTTTTAATGCTGAAATTTTTTCACAGAAATACACGAATTTACACAGTTTAATCACAACAATGTCAAATTTGAACTAGAAGTTTCTTTACAGCATTATTCTTACTACTATATCATGAAGTTGGCTAATATTACGATAAATCAGCCGATTCTGGTTCTAATTTCGGTAGTATTTAGGATGAGAATGAAGTCTACGGAGGATGGTTAGTTTTATGACAAGCTGAGCAAAAGATTACCCAAGGTTACCCGAGTTTACAGATGTCGTAAGCTGGCGAATCAACAAGTTACGCTTCTGCTCGCGGTATTTACCTTAGCTGCGATGGGCTGTCTTCTGTATGGCTGCTCTCATTCTCTGAAATTCCTCTAAAAGCTAATCAAAACCTTTGCTGAGTTTATCAGTAGAAACTCTCCTGTGTTCCTCGTGAGGCGAGAAAGCATACACTCATCCCTAGTCTTGGAATATGGCAATATGCACGTGCATGGCTGGAGCAGTGTGCATATTACAGTGCCCTCTCGTTTCTCGCAAGAACAATTAACTAAGTGGCTGGTTCGTTTCTCCACAGTTGGAGCTCAACGACACAACAGTTAATATCTAGTTGAATGTCAACTGCAGTGAACGCAGTGTTCACACAAATTTCTCCTCTGCGTAGTACAGAGCGTTATGTGCCCCATTCTGCGCTTGACGCCAGCTCAGAGGAGAGTCTCCTCGAAATTTTCGGTCTTGTCTTTCTCTTACTTTAACTTGATATTGCTTTAATACTTTTAGAATTTTTGTGAGTTACACATCCTTGATACTACAGTTTCTATTTCACGTTCCTTCGTTTTTTGTACTACATGCGTATGTGCATTTGAAGTGCTACTTCTTCAGTGTTCCATGCAAGTTTCATCTGTAATTTTGTGATGTTTTACGCAGTATGTTCGTAAAATACGTACATCGTACATTGTCCGCCAGTAAGCTACGTAGCTGGCTTCTATGAGTGAGGAAAAGATAAGTGGATGCTTAGACTGCGTGAAAAATTTAAATCTGGCAGGTTCGCTTTGATTACAGTTTCCTTAGATCTCAGAAGTGGTCATAGAGCGGTATTCCAGAGTCGTCGTGGGAACTTACGTTTATGTTTCAGTGAATATCAATATTGACTTCATTGCAGCTAAGTATAGTATATAAGGTGACGGATTACATGGTCAATTTCGCACCTTACATGAGAGTTTTTATACATCGTAACGGGAAGGTGAATGTGACACTTAACTTACTTTGGCGAAAATGAGCAGATTTACCTGTAAGTCTGTAGTTCAAAGGGATGAAACTCAATCGATGGTTTTAACACACCGATCCCGTATGGTGCATGTCAATGAGCAAGAGGTGAAACAAGAAGCTAGAGGAAACGTTTTGTCTGGAAGTAGTTGCAAAGGGCGCACCATGGTCAGTACTACAGAAAGCTCTTAGGGGGCGTCCCGCAGCGAGTCAACGAGTGGGTGTCAGGTGACTCAAACAGGAGCGCAAGTAGCGGGCCACCGGAGTGGGGCGGAAAGAAGCTTTAGAAAACTGCGTTTCGGAATTTCCGAATGGATATGAACAAACCGGTGATGCAGTTGATCACGTGGACAGCGCATGGTATGCTTATGCTGTACGCATGTAACGTTTAGGCGTCTGTAGTGGGCACAAAATGTCCGACTGGCGGAAACGAACTAGGAAGGGGTAAAATGTCAAGATTTCGACGCACTTTAACTGTAGGGCTTTTGCGATTGGCAGAGGGATTTTACACAAAATGAGAGGAACACACTAAATACCTAGGTATTACAATTACGAACAACTTAAACTGGAAAGAACACATAGAAAATGTTGAGGGGAAGGCTAACCAAATGCTGCGTTTTATTGGCAGGACACATAGAAAATGTAATCAGAGTTCGTACAGAAAGATATAGGTGTTCATTCTTTCCGCGAGCTGTACGAGATTGGAATAATAGAGAATTGTGAAGTTGGTTCGATGCACCCTCTGCCAGGCACTTAAATGTGATTTGCAGAGTATCCATGTGGATGTAGATCCAGATGTATTGGTCGAAAAAACTGTGACGTGGAGCACAAAAGGACCCAGTTGGGGGACAATACCTCATCTCCTACCTTCCAAACTTTACAGAAGCTCTTCTGTAAAGTCTGTAAGGTAGGAGACGAGGTACTTTCAGAAGTAAAGCTGTGAGGACAGGGCGTCAGTCGTGCTTGGGTAGCTCAGATGGTACTTGCCTGCGGAAGGCAAAGGTCTCGAGTTCGAGTCTCCGTCCGGCACACAGTTTTAATCTGCCAGGAAGTTTCATATCAGTATACACTCCGCTACAGAATGAAAATCTCATTCTGGATCCAGTGCCAGATGCTGCAAGCGAAACGTTCTGAATTTCGGTGAGATTAATTTTAAAGTTCCGTGAGCGTACCTTCCTAAAGAAGCCACACATACACTGCTCAACAGAATTAAAGGACCACTTCTTTGAAACCTCGTAACTGTCTCCCATTTCAAAGTATAAATTTAAAATTTGGCTCTAAGGTGGCTACAGCCTTCTTCTGTAACGGCGCAAGAGGGTGGTGCTCTGCAACGTCACTCCCGTGCTCAAAAACGCTTCAAACAGTAAGGTGTCGACACATGCATAAGAAAGACCACAGCTCTGAAGTTCATGTGACCCATAATGTGCGTTAATGATGTCGCATTGGCACCAAAGTTCACTAAAATTCTACTCAACGCCACAGTGGACGTGTCACAATATAGCAAAGTCATCACAGCCCCTCTTGCCAACATTTCACCCCTTTCTTTTGACGCCTCTGCGAGAGAGGTAAGAAGCGCGACACCCGGCGTTGAAATCAGCGGATTTCTTATGAGTGGCGAGGAAATACATTTAAGACACCCTGCTGCTCAAAATCGAAACCAAGAGTGAAAACTCTTTGATTGGGACGTTGATTCCCACACATTTCTCGGTCTTAAACAACAGTTCGCTATGCGATGAGCAACGAGAAGACATACTTGACAGCTTTTGACACACCTGACAACCTCGGACGTTTCAAGACCTTGTGGGTCTGCATCCTCCACTGAATATGATCACATCCCTTTTGAGTGCAGTGAAACCGTAATTTAAGCTTTCATGTACAGGTTGGAACCACTAGGGATCGTTAAAAATCATTTGACGAAATTTGAGCCTGATCTGAAGCAGCAAAGGCTCCTAATGCTTTTTCAGTGCTCGTGTTTGACGCCCTCATGTGGCATGACAACGGAGGGGTGCGACATTGACACATGCGAGTCTAAAACGACAAAGAAACCCTCTAAGGCGACCAGTTCAGCAAAACTGTTGGTAGCACTCACCCACATATACTGAAGATTTGAAAAATGTGAATGTACAGAGCCGCACTTGTTAACCAGCCCGAGATGCCTGTCTGCAGCCGCCTAGGGCTACTTATCAGGTTTTCTTTGTGAAGGCGCATATTTGAAACACTCAGTAAATGGGGAGGATGCCACCGAGAGTTTTTCTAGCCTGGGGGTCTTAGATGAAACCTTTTCCGTTTTATTCACGCGTCTGTCAATGTCGAAACCCCCCAACCCCGCGGTCAGGACACCGGAGAGTGTCAAACAGGAGCACTGAGAAAGCCTATGGACCCTTTGCTTCGAATCACGTTCAGATTTTGTCGAATGGTTTTGTATGGTCCGTAGTAGTTCCACTCTGTACACCAGAGCAAAATGGGTGAGGTGACGTACAATAGGGCTACAGCATCGTGATGTCCGTCGGGAAGAGTTGAATAGTCCAGGAGATGTCAATAGTGCCAAAGGTAGTCAAAAAGTCATCTTTTGGCTCATCGCACTGTGAATGTTTGTTTTAGAACCCGACGTGTGCGGGAATCAACGTCCCAGCGGAAGGGGTGGTTCCGTTGACGCTCTTCATGCCACTCTCTGAGGCATTTTCGTTTCGATTCTGAGCAGCGGTGTGTCTGAAATGTTTTCCTCGGCCACTCATAGGAAAACCGCTTGATTTCAACGCTGGGCTTCGCGATTCTGACCTTCATCATGGAGGGATCAAAAGACGGGGTTAAATGTGGGTAAGAGGGTCTGTGACGAGTTTGCTATCATGTGATATGTCCCCGGAAGCTTTGAGGAGAATTTTAGCGAAATTTGTTGGCAATATGACATCATTAACCCACTTTACACGACACGTCATATGAACTTCTGGGCTGTGGTCTTTATTCCGCATGAGTCGATACCTTGCTGTTCGAAGCGTCGTGGAGCCCGTGGGTGACGTCGCAGGGCGCCACGCTTTTGCAACATTATAGAGGAAGGTCGTAAGTATCTTTTGAGCAGATTTCATACTTATGCTCTGGAATGGGAAACTATTACAAGGTTTCGAAAAAGTGATGCTTTACTTCTGCTTTGCAGTGTATATTGCTTCCTCCTTCGTATATCTCGCGAGGAGAGCATGCAGATAAAATTAGAGAGATTCGAGCCCACACGGAGGCTTACCGACAGTAGTAGCCCCGCGAAGTATTAGCAACAGGAAGAGGAATAGGGTGAAATGACAGTGGTACATAAAGTACCCTCTGCCACACACTGCAAAGTGGCTTGCGTAGTATAGATGTAGACGTAGAATGGAAATTACATTGTTTCCGTTAATCCTGTGAGTGTGTTTTGTTTACGACTCCACCTTTCGACAATGTTTGGTTCTGTATACATCACATTTTCTTCTGCACAACGTGTAAATAATAATGACGTTCACAGCAAATGATGTCCGTGGCTACTAGTAGTCACACATTCGCAGTATCTCGTTATGGGCCAATGTTGTCGGGAACGTTTTTTGCTTCTGTAATCGTATACATTCAACCGCGCAAGCTTTCTCTGTTATATATGTTACACCCTGTATAGTGGAAACTGCAGGGGCCTTATAACACAACAGTAATTATTATGTTACTTTGGTTCCAATTATGGCTATCTCCACAGAATGAGATTTTTCCTTGCATTGTGTTAGTGTGCTAGTGAAGTTTTTAGCTTCTTATATTTAGTGACTGGCAGCTGAAATAGAGATAAGAGCCGCGTAGAGAGAAAGTGCTCCAGTTCCCACGGCTTGTCTCATGGCTGAGATGGAGCAAGACTTACTACAGGTCGTCGGGTGTACCGTCAGCACCTTGGCTCGGAAAAAAACGGACGGTGCTGGAGGCAACTAAGTATATCAAAACTAGACGTGATTGTCTTATTAAAATTGCCGCGATCGTTCTTTGAATAATAATATGGCATTTCAGTCTTTGATCGCTATTTTTTATTTTCAATGACCGGTTTCAGGCTAGATGCCAATCTTCGGATCTGTTAGATAAAGTTAAAAATATAATTAACAATAGAGATATAGTTACTGATAGAACTAACTTAGTTTACAAAAAGAAATTTTGGAATGTATTAAATGCGAACATACCATATATTGCAGTTACAGAGTAACCTGTCAGTACAGAACTATTGGTTCGCTGTCATAACTAAAGCAATTTTTAATATGTTAAAACCTTATATCACAGTTTGGAGAAACCTGATTGGTAAAAGTAAAAAGTTCCCTCTATCTGTAAGAATTGTGCATATGTACTACGATATAATTTTTTCACCATACATATTAATGGCGAATATACTTCTTAATAGTAAGAAAGTTTTTAAAGAAATGCCGGCCGTGGTGGCCGAGCGGTTCTAGGCGCTTCAATCTGGAACCGCGCAGATTCGAATCCTGCCTCGGGCGTGTATGTGTGTGATGTCCTTTTTTTTTTTTTTTTTTCATTTATTGAATTTCAATTCCCCCCGAAGGGGGCGGGCTGGCAGCAGCTTAGTACGCCGCTCTTCAGCCGACAGATTTTGTGACAAAGATCAAGAGAACAAATAATAAAAAACAGGCGATAAAATCGGAGACTTAGAGAGTAACAAGGCGAAAAGAAATCGTGGAACTTAAAACAACAACACAGGGATGATGACGCTAATAAAAATACATACGAAGTAGACAGGGAAAACAATAGACAATTAAAAAAACACGGCGACAGTCTGGATTCTGTTCGCAAAGGAAATAAAATTCACACCGAGCGACAGCATGGTTTCTGTTCGCAACACGAGAAAGACAAACAACACTGAATAGTCACTGGAACACTGCACTAAAAAGTTGGCAAATGTGACACCACAGTCGAGAGCAGGTGGGGGGAAACTGGACAGAAGATGGGAAAACAAAAAAGGGGGGGAAAGGAGAGTAAAAGCGAAGGGGGGAGCCGGGAAAGGAGCTGAAGGAGGATGAGGACCCATAAGAGGGGTGGGGGGCAGACGCGACAGGGAGTGGGGTAGGCAGAGGAGGGGAATAGAAAAGGACTGGGGGGGAGAAGGGAGGTAGGGAGAGGTCTAGTGGGGAGAAAAACAGGACAGAAGGGGGGTGGGGGAGAGGGAGCCCAGGGAAAGGACAGAGGAAAAGAGGGGGATTGAGGATCAGAGTTGATAGGAAGGATAAATGGATGGAGAGAGGGCATCATCCGGGAGGGGGAGGTGACGGAAACCACCTTGGGAAAGGAGATGGAGGGTGTAGAGATGGAGGGTAGGGGGGACACAACGGTGAAGACGTGGCAGGGGGCGGGGACGGGAGAGGAGAGGAGCAACCAGGGGGTGAGGGGGTTCAATACGGCGGGAGGTGTAGAGGATGTGTGATGTCCTTAGGTTAGTTAGGTTTAAGTAGTTCTAAGTTCTAGGGGACTGATGACCTCAGCTGTTAAGTCCCATAGTGCTCAGCCATTTGAACCATTTTGTTAAAGAAATAACATATGAATAATCTTTTTTGAGTGGACCATGAACTGAAATAACTTACACTACTTAAAATTTTTTGAAGAAACTTAAAAATATAATCCAAACATACATATATTTTTTCGAAAATGTGCGTTTCCTCTTCTTTGTATTGATTGGTGGTGGAGATGATTTCCCTACGTCAGAACGTATACAGCGCCACGCCGTCATCCACCGCGCCCAATTCACCTCGCCGCCAGTCGGCTGAGGGCAGTTCCGCTGCAGCTGGTTCTTACTGGAGCGTGCTGTTGCATTCAAGAGTAAGCCTAAAACATGTCTTTAAAAACCTCATAGTAACTCCTGTGCATAAAATCACTTTGCTCATTAAGTAGTAGGTCTGGGTTTTTCAATTGATGAGCGTATATTTCAATCTCTTCGAGCACGTTGATATAGAGACATTTTGGAGCTTTATGTAGCACCTCCATTTGTTCATTTATATTGCTCACATCCTGTGTAATATTCTTTACATGCGCTCCAACTGCTGTCCGCCTGCTATGACTGCAATGTTCCCTGTATCGAATTTCAAAATTCCGCTCTGTCTGCCCTATATAATAACTGTCAGATTCAGCCATTTGATCTTGTATACCCCGGAATTGTTGTATTTCATTTGTTTTGTTGTTGCTGGTCTATGGCTTAGTCTATGTGCCATTTGCCCTTCATTCTGGAATGCCACAGCGATGTTTTTTTGGAAAGCATTTAGTAATCCTTTCCGACACACGCCCTTTGTATGTCAGGGTGACAAACTTCTTCTTAACTTTAATTTTCCTAGAATCATTACTGATACTCGGTGATTTGTTTTTGATCTTGTTAAACATACGTGTAACATCTTGTGTCCTGTACCCATTAGCTGCTTCTACTGCAACTCATCTTCTTTTAGTGGCAATCTCAGGGCTTTGTTGCACATTACATGAAAGTACGCTCCTTTATGCTGTACCGGGTGGTGCGACGTCGCCTCTATAGTGTTGTCGGAACAAGTGTCTTTTCTATAGACGCCGAAATCTTGCCTACCTCCCTCCTTACTGACAGTCAAATGTAAATAGCTAATCGCCTCATTGTTCTCCATTTCTAGCGTGAATTGAGTTTTTGGATGCTGCTCGTTTAAAACTTTAGTCATTTCCTCTACTTCTTATTTTTTCCCTTTGAATAATAAAATAGTGTCGTCAGCATACCGTCTGTAATAAATTAACTTCTCCTTAATTTCTGGAGAAGAGCTGAAAACTTTGTTCTCAAGTCATTTATAAAAATTTCAGCAACAATGCCTGACAGTTTCCCATAGCTAAACCTTCATTTGAATAAAAACCTTATCGTTAAAGACGAAACTATTAAAAATCATTGTGAACTCTAGCATATCCACGAGTTTGACGTTTTCACCCATACACATTGACGTATTTATCAGGTTTTTCGTTATAATTTGCAAAGTTTCTGCAATTGGTATTTTAGTGTAGAGGTTCACGACTTCCAACGAGGTTAGGACGGCGCCCTCTGGAATTGCAATGTCCTTCACTTCGTTCGCGAAACACATACTATTTTTTACGTTGTAAATTTGCTGGTATTTATATGCAGATTTTAACTTACGGTACAAAGCCTTATTCAAGAGCTCATTAACGGATTCCTTCCTATTACAAATAACACGCATTGGTTTGTTCTCCTTGTGTAACTTTATTTGCGCTCTCGCTTCAGGTTTTCTTGGATTCATCTTCACTAATCTAGCTTTTTCACTTGGAGTGAATAAAAGTTGTATTGCTTCTACCCTAGCCTTTAAATCTATCTGATACTTCTTTGTCAGATCTTTTTTGATTTCTTTAATTCCATTTTCTTGAATAAACTGCGTTGTCTTATCTTCATAATCTTTTTCGTAAATCACAACAGAGGTACTGCCCTTATCTGACTTAATCACGAATGCGTTGTTAGAATCCAGTTTTAAGTTAATTTCTTTCACTATCCTCGGCTCATTATATTTACCGTTACGTAATGTTTTCTGGCATTCAATTGCCTCTTTGGCTTTGATGGCGATACATGTCTCCTGGAACTTAGTTAACTTAGCGTCCCTACATGCTACCTTCACTTCTGCGATCATTCTCTTGATGTCTCGATCTTGCAATTTCGTTCGCGGATTATGCTTAAGCCCCTTATCCAAAAGCTTCTGCTCTTCATTAGAAAAGACAATATCCGTTAGGTTAGTGGTTCTGTCATAAAATTTATGTACATACTGCACTTTGTCTGTTTCCCTATCTGAATTTTCTATTGCTCTACACAGATTAGTAATTTTATTATTAGGTCTCTTTATGATTTCGTCCCTAAGTACCTGAATCCTTGCTTTAATCTCATTTCCATTCTGTGTAAACTGCAGTGGCGACAGTAAGTTACCTAACTTCATGTGTAAATCGAACGCTAGCTTATTGAGATTGTGTTTCTCGAAGTACCCTGATTTGATCTCCTGTCTTATCCACGACTGTTCTACTCTCCTCTTTACTTTTCTGGCTGAGATACTGCTGTTATCTATCTTTACCTTTGCGTACTTCGGCACAACACCTAATTGCAAACAGTTCTTGTTGAAATGTATTTTTAAATTAACTTTCATAATATTAAGCTTAACTTTAAAAAATGTTTTCATATCTCCCACAGCTTGACTAGGCACATGTTTATCAAAACTAGACATGATGGTCTTATAGGGATTGCCGCTATCGTTCTTTGAATAAAAATATGGCATTTCAGTCTTTGATCGCTATTTTTTATTTTCAATGACCGGTTTCAGGCTAGCTGCCCATCTCCAGACCATATATTGCAGTTACAAAGTAACCTCTCAGTGTAGAACTACACTCCTGGAAATTGAAATAAGAACACCGTGAATTCATTGTCCCAGGAAGGGGAAACTTTATTGACACATTCCTGGCGTCAGATACATCACATGATCACACTGACAGAACCACAGGCACATAGACACAGGCAACAGAGCATGCACAATGTCGGCACTAGTACAGTGTATATCCACCTTTCGCAGCAATGCAGGCTGCTATTCTCCCATGGAGACGATCGTAGAGATGCTGGATGTAGTCCTGTGGAACGGCTTGCCATGCCATTTCCACCTGGCGCCTCAGTTGGACCAGCGTTCGTGCTGGACGTGCAGACCGCGTGAGACGACGCTTCATCCAGTCCCAAACATGCTCAATGGGGGACAGATCCGGAGATCTTGCTGGCCAGGGTAGTTGACTTACACCTTCTAGAGCACGTTGGGTGGCACGGGATACATGCGGACGTGCATTCTCCTGTTGGAACAGCACGTTCCCTTGCCGGTATAGGAATAGTAGAACGATGGGTTCGATGGCGGTTTGGATGTACCGTGCACTATTCAGTGTCCCCTCGACGATCACCAGTGGTGTACGGCCAGTGTAGGAGATCGCTCCCCACACCATGATGCCGGGTGTTGGCCCTGTGTGCCTCGGTCGTATGCAGTCCTGATTGTGGCGCTCACCTGCACGGCGCCAAACACGCATACGACCATCATTGGCACCAAGGCAGAAGCGACTCTCATCGCTGAAGACGACACGTCTCCATTCGTCCCTCCATTCACGCCTGTCGCGACACCACTGGAGGCGGGCTGCACGATGTTGGGGCGTGAGCGGAAGACGGCGTAACGGTGTGCGGGACCGTAGCCCAGCTTCATGGAGACGGTTGCGAATGGTCCTCGCCGATACCCCAGGAGCAACAGTGTCCCTAATTTGCTGGGAAGTGGCGGTGCGGTCCCCTACGGCACTGCGTAGGATCCTACGGTCTTGGCGTGCATCCGTGCGTCGCTGCGGTCCGGTCCCAGGTCGACGGGCACGTGCACCTTCCGCCGACCACTGGCGACAACATCGATGTACTGTGGAGACCTCACGCCCCACGTGTTGAGCAATTCGGCGGTACGTCCACCCGGCCTCCCACATGCCCACTATACGCCCTCGCTCAAAGTCCGTCAACTGTACGTACGGTTCACGTCCACGCTGTCGTGGCATGCTACCAGTGTTAAAGACTGCGATGGAGCTCCGTATGCCACGGCAAACTGGCTGACACTGACGGCGGCGGTGCACAAATGCTGCGCAGCTAGCGCCATTCGACGGCCAACACCGCGGTTCCTGGTGTGTCCGCTGTGCCGTGCGTGTGATCATTGCTTGTACAGCCCTCTCGCAGTGTCCGGAGCAAGTATGGTGGGTCTGACACACCGGTGTCAATGTGTTCTTTTTTCCATTTCCAGGAGTATATTAGTTCGCTGTCAGATGGGCAGTTATCTGCTTGTGTCGTTATAACGTATATTATTTGTAACAGGGTCTTTTGTAATATGGCCCTATGTAATGATACATTAACGTTATATTCTTATATAATACTTTTACCTGCGATTTTACGTATGTTTTATCGTTGTACAAATAAGGCTTTGACTTTGAATGTGTCCTTCGCGCCATGGATGACGATTGCGTCGGATAATGCTTAGTATGATCCTGTGTGATGTCTTCCTAATTGTGTAACTGGAGGTTTGCTACTAAAGGTTACGTAAATAATGTAATTTAAAAAAAGATGTACCTTTTTATGTCCTTCACGTTATTTTATTTCTGTAGACTGTATGAAGATAACATATAATATAAAATATATTTTGGATTTTAGCAAATACTCACTGCATAGAATGGAGTAATTTTTGGCAGTTCACCTTGCAATAAAAGTACGGGGTTGTATTCGGCAGGGCGCGCTATGTCGTCGCCTCCTGGCTTTGCGTGTTTCATTTGGATGCTACGTTACTCTGTAAAACAAAATTGTTAACATTTCCTATAATGTAAACTTGATGTTTCCCTGCTTTTTAAAAATTTTATCAGTAAATGACAGTGGGTGCAACAGCACCATCCCAAACTACCAGGCAGCCATATGCGCATATGCGTAAGTATGAGGCTGACACCTACCGATGTGTTCAGTTGACTACTGGAAGTTATATTTGTCAGTATGAGGGTGTCAGTGAGAGCACTTGTTACTTATAGTTAAACTATCTGTGTAAAAGCTATTCACGTCTTTTGGCACCATGTTGTATGACCAGTTACGGTTAATAATAAGATATATCTACAAGCATGTAAGTGTTTGTAACATGGATATGCATACTGTACTTAAACACTGCTGTACGACTTACTTCGTAATTTATAGGTGTGTGGTTTGAGAATAAGAGTGTCAGCCCGAAACTGGTAACTGGAGCAAAAGAATTGTATAAATGAGACGGACAAAATAAAAAATTATCAACTTTCCTCAATATTATACACTTGCGGACTTAGCTTTCCGAAGCAGTATGCACTGAATCGGCAACCGAATTTCCTGGCGAACGGTGATAATCCTCCATCCGTAATAACTACGTTGCTTACAAGATGTTATACACAGCTCTGATGATGTGACTGGTATCATGTACAGTGGAACTGTTTAAGTCTCAGTCTGTGTGTCTCCCCTTCCAACAACTATGAGTGAACTACGATGGCATATAGCCACAGCAGTGAATGCTGTATCTCCAGACATGCTCCACGAAACTGACTAGCGTTTGGATTTTCTTAGGGTCCATTCGAGGGCACATAACATATTTTTTATGGTGACTGAAAACTTTGATCCTAACAGTAGTTGTGAAATGTATCTCAAGGTTCAATGTGCAAACATGTAACAGATACATCCTGTAAAACGACTCCTTTGGAAATAAAAGCTTTGTAGTCCTATATGCAAGTTAAAATTCACTCCAAGTGTCTTTCTAAAAACATGAAGAAAATACGGTCTTGTGAAATCAGACTAGTCTTTTCGAAACACCCAGTATTTTGAATCCATAAATATATTCTTATAATTATAAAAGTATTGTGTTCTTCTTTTAAATAATGTTGGTATTACACAGAATAACAACAGAATGATTACTGTCAAAACGCCTTCCCCTTATGGGAGGCGAAATGATCAATGAACATAAAACTTTTATCCATGATATTTACCTAAATTTTTACTATTATTCCTAAAAGTAGCCATTTATCATTTATTTTGCGATAGTATTTAATTCATTTCTACATCTACATCTACATGAATACTCTGCAATTCACATTTAAGTGCTTGGCAGAGGGTTCGTCGAACCACAATCATACTATCTCTCTACCATTCCATTCCCGAACAGCGCTCGGGAAATCCGAACACCTAAACCTTTCTGTTCGAGCTCTGATTTCTCTTATTTTATTTTGATGATCATTCTTACCTATGTAGGTTGGGCTCAACAAAATATTTTCGCAGTCGGAAGAGAAAGTTGGTGACTGAAATTTCGTAAATAGATCTCGCCACGACGAAGAACGTCTTTGCTTTAATGACTTCCATCCCAATTCGCGTATCATATCTGCCACACTCTCTCCCCTACTACGTGGTAATACAAAACGAGCTGCCCTTTTTTGCACCCTTTCGATGTCCTCCGTCAATCCCACCTGGTAAGGATCCCACACCGCGCAGCAATATTCTAACAGAGGACAAACGAGTGTAGTGTAAGCTGTCTTTAGTGGACTTGTTGCATCTTCTAAGTGTTTTGCCAATGAAACACAACCTTTGGCTCGCCTTCCCCACAGTATTACCTATGTGGTCTTTCCAACCGAAGTTGTTCGTAATTTTAACACCCAGGTACTTAGTTGAATTGACAGCCTTGAGAATTGTACTATTTATCGAGTAATCCATTTCCAACGGATTTCTTTTGGAACTCACGTGGATCACCTCACACTTTTCGTCATTTAGCGTCAACTACCACCTGCCACACCATACAGCAATCTTTTCTAAATCGCTTTTCAACTGATATTGGTCTTCGAATGACCTTACTAGACGGTAAATTACAGCATCATCTGCGAATAACCTAAGAGAACTGCTCAGATTGTCACCCAGGTCATTTATATAGATCAGGAACAGCTGAGGTCCCAGGACGCTTCCCTGGGGAACACCTGATATCACTTCAGTTTTACTCGATGATTTGCCGTCTATTACTACGAACTGCGACCTTTCTGACAGGAAATCACGAATCCAGTCGCACAACTGAGACGATACCCCATAGGCCCGCAGCTTGATTAGAAGTCGCTTGTGAGGAACGGTGTCAAAAGCTTTCCGGAAATCTAGAAATACGGAATCAACTTGAGATCCCCTGTCGATAGCGGCCATTACTTCGTGCGAATAAAGAGCTAGCTGCGTTGCACAAGAACGATGTTTTCTGAAACCATGCTGATTACGTATCAATAGATCGTTCCCTTCGAGGTGATTCATAATCTTTGAATACAGTATATGCTCCAAAACCCTACTGCAAACCGACGTCAATGATATAGGTCTGTAGTTAGATGGATTACTCCTACTACCCTTCTTAAACACTGGTGCGACCTGCGCAATTTTCCAATCTGTAGGTACAGATCTATCGGTGAACGAGCGGTTGTATATGAGTGCTAAGTAGGGAGCTATTGTATCAGCGTAATCTGAAAGGAACCTAATCGGTATACAAACTGGACCTGAAGACTTACCCGTATCAGGCGATTTGAGTTGCTTCGCAACCCCAAAGGTATCTACTTCTAAGAAACTTATGCTAGCAGCTGTTCGTGTTTCAAATTCTGGAATATTCCATTCATCTTCCCTGGTGAAGGAATTTCGGAAAACCGCGTTCAATAACTTCGCTTTGGCGGCACAGTCGTCGGTAACAGTACCATCGGCACTGCGCAGCGAAGGTATTGACTGCGTCTTGCCGCTTGTGTACTTTACACACGACCAGAATTTCTTCGGATTTTCTACCAAATTTCGAGACAATGTTTCGTTGTGGAACCTATTAAAGGCATCTCGCATTGAAGTCCGTGCCAAATTTCGCGCGTCTGTAAATTTTAGCCAATCTTCGGGATTTCGCGTTCTTCTGAACTTCGCATGCTTTTTCCGTTGCCTCTGCAACAGAGTTCGGACCTGTTTTGTGTACCACGGGGGATCAGTTCCATCTCTTACCAATTTATGAGGTATGAATATCTCAATTGCTGTTGCTACTATATCTTTGAATTTGAGCCACATCTCGTCTACATTTGCATAGTCAATTCGGAAGGAATGGAGATTGTCTCTTAGGAAGGCTTCTAGTGACACTTTATCCGCTTTTTTAAATAAAATTATTTTGCGTTTGTTTCTGGTGGATTTGGAAGAAACGGTATTGAGCCTAGCTACAACGACCTTGTGATCATTAATCCCTGTATCAGTCATGATGCTCTCTATCAGCTCTGGAATGTTTGTGGCTAAGAGGTCAAGTGTGTTTTCGCAACCATTTACAATTCGCGTGGGTTCGTGGACTAACTGCTCGAAATAATTTTCGGAGAAAGCATTTAGGACAATCCCGGAAGATGTTTTCTGCCTACCACCGGTTTTGAACAAGTATTTTTGCCAACATATCGAGGGAAGGTTGAAGTCCCCACCAACTATAACCGTATGAGTGGGGTATTTATTTGTTACGAGACTCAAATTTTCTCTGAACTGTTCCGCAACTGTATCATCGGAGTCTGGGGGTCGGTACAAGGAGCCAAATATTAACTTACTTCGGCTGTTAAGTATAGCCTCCACCTATACCAATTCGCACGGAGTATCTACTTCGACTTCACTAAAAGATAAACCACCACTGACAGACACAAACACTCCACCACCAATTCTGCCTAATCTATCTTTCCTGAACACCGTCTGAGACTTCGTAAAAATTTCTGCAGAACTTATTTCAGGCTTTAGCCAGATTTCTGTACCTATAACGATTTCAGCTTCTGTGCTTTCTATTAGCGCTTGAAGCTCAGGGACTTTCCCAGCACAACTACAACAATTTACAACTACAATTCCGACTGTAACTGCCGTCTGCTTCACGTCTGCTGTGCAGCGAGCTACCTTAATTTAAGTATTAACTGTATTTTTCTTACTTGTCACGTCTTCTTCCGTGTGTATTTGCTTTTAGGAAGCTTTAATTGTCGGGTGCTATTAATAGTGTTCCATAGATTTCGTGTTTGTTTTGAATACAGTCAGAGAGAGTGCCTTTAGTCAACCATAGTGCCAGTAGTGCTAGTGTTTGTTTTCAATACAGTCCAGAGACAGGTAGTGCTATTTTCATTGTTTTCTACAAGAAGTGGCTAGCAACCACAGTTTAATGAATAAACAGCCGCCTTTAGTGAATTAGCAGTCTAGTTAAAGGTTGATTAACTCTCTTCAGTAAATTGATTCCTTAGGATGGATAGGATGTGTGACTGCTGTGCACGGACGCAGGAGGAGCTGGCCACTGTTCGCGAACACCTGAGCGTGTTGATGGCCGCGGTCAGCCGTCTTCAGGCTGCTGCCTCGGAGTGTAGCGGCAGTGGGGAGTATGGTGCGTCGCAAGGTACACCCCAGGTGTTACATGCTTCACCCACTGTCCCTGCTGTCGAGACATCTTAGCGTGTACTGGGCGCGGTTGGGCCACCCTCTCCCCAAGGGGAGTGGCGGGTTCAGCGGCGTTCGCGGCGCACGAGGCGGAGGGTAAATGTGGAGGCTGGCCGTGTGGCATCGCCCGCTCTGCCTGTAAGTGGACATGTGGCTGCTCCTTCAGCAAGGTCCGAGCAGGCACACGGGGGGAGGGGTTTATTAGTTATTGGGAGCTCCAACGTTAGGCGGGTGATGGAGCCCCTTAGGGAAATAGCGGGAAGGTCGGGGAAGAAGGCCAGTGTTCACTGTGTCTGCTTGCCAGGAGTCTCATCCGAGATGTAGAGGAGGCCCTACCAGCGGTGATAGAGCACTGGGTGCACCCGACTGCAAATTGTTGCTCATGTCGGCACCAATGACTCCTGCCGTCTGGGTTCAGAGGTCATCCTCAGTTCGTACAGGCGGTTGGCGGAATTGGTGAAGGCGGAAAGCCTCGCTCGCGGGGTGAAATCAGAGCTAACTATTTGTAGTATCGTTCCCAGAACCGATCGCGGTCCTCTGGTTTGGAGCCGAGTGGAAGGCTTAAACCAGAGGCTCAGACCATTCTGCGGAGATCTGGGGTGCAAATTTCTCGACCTCCGCTATCGGGTGGAGAAATGTAGGGTCCCCCTGAATAGGTCAGGCGTGCACTACACGCCGGAAGCGGCTACAAGGGTAGCGGGGTACGTGTGGAGTGCACATGGGGGTTTTTTAGGTTAGAGAATCCCCTCCATAGGCCCGACAAGACGCCTCCTGAGACGCGGCAAGGTAGGAGTAGGCAAAATGCAACAGGGAATAACAATATTAATGTGCTAATAGTAAACTGCAGGAGCGTCTACAGAAAGGTCCCAGAACTGCTCTCATTAATAAACGGCCACAACGCCCATATAGTACTAGGGAAAGAAAGTTGGCTGAAACCAGACGTAAACAGTAATGAAATCCTAAACTCAGATTGGAATGTACAACGCAGAGACAGGCTGGACAGTGAAGGGGGAGGCGTGTTTATAGTGATAAGAAGTGCAATAGTATCGAAGGAAATTGACGGAGATCCGAAATGTGAAATGATTTGGGTGAAGGTCACGGTTAAAGCAGGCTCAGACATGGTAATTGGATGTCTCTATAGGCCCCCTGGCTCAGCAGCTGTTGTGGCTGAGCACCTGAAGGATAATTTGGAAAATATTTCGAGTAGATTTCCCCACCATGTTATAGTTCTGGGTGGAGATTTTAATTTGCCGGATATAGACTGGGAGACTCAGACGTTCATAACGGGTGGCAGGGACAAAGAATCCACTGAATTTTTTTTTTAAGTGCTTTATCCGAAAACTACCTTGAGCAGTTAAACAGAGAACCGACTCGTTGCGATAAAGTATTAGACCTTCTGGTGACAAACAGACCCGAACTATTTGAAAGAGTTAACGCAGAACAGGGAATCAGCGATCATAAAGCGGTTACAGCATCGATGATTTCAGCCGTAAATAGGAATATTAAAAAGGGTAGGAAGATTTTTCTGTTTAGAAAAATTGACAAAAAGCAGATTTCAGAGTACCTGTTGGCTCAACACAAAAGTTCTGTCTCAAGTACAGATAGTGTTGAGGATCAGTGGACAAAGTTCAAAACCGTCGTACATAATGCGTTAGATGAGTATGTGCCAAGCAAGTTCGTAAGAGATGGGAAAGAGCCACCGTGGTACAACAACCGAGTTATAAAACTGCTGCGGAAGCAAAGGGAACTTCACAGGAAACATAAACATAGCCAAAGCCTTGCAGACAAACAAAAATTACGCGAAGCGAAATGTAGTGTGAGGAGGGCTATGCGAGAGGCGTTCAATGAATTCGAAAGTAAAGTTCTATGTACTGACTTGGCAGAAAATCCTAAGAAATTTTGGTCTTATGTCAAAGCGGTAGGTGGATCAAAACAAAATGTCCAGACACTCTGTGACCAAAATGGTACTGAAACAGGGGATGACAGACTAAAGGCCGAAATACTAAATGTCTTTTTCCAAAGTTGTTTCACAGAGGAAGATTGCACTGTAGTTCCTTATCTAGATTGCCGCACAGATGACAAAATGGTAGATATCGAAATAGACGACAGAGGGATAGAGAAACAATTAAAGTCGCTCATAAGAGGAAAGGCCGTTGGACCTGATGGGATACCAGTTCCATTTTACACAGAACACGCGAAGGAACTTGCCCCCCT
This sequence comes from Schistocerca americana, assembly GCF_021461395.2. Classification (NCBI taxonomy): domain Eukaryota; kingdom Metazoa; phylum Arthropoda; class Insecta; order Orthoptera; family Acrididae; genus Schistocerca; species Schistocerca americana. The sequence continues at coordinate 380,593,786 of NC_060130.1, read as the reverse complement.
TCTTGCAGCGGTTTACCGTAGGTCTCTAGAAGAGCGTAGCGTTCCAAAGGATTGGAAAAGGGCACAGGTCATCCCCGTTTTCAAGAAGGGACGTCGAACACATGTGCCGAACTATAGACCTATATCTCTAACGTCGATCAGTTGTAGAATTTTGGAACACGTATTGTGTTCGAGTATAATGACTTTTCTGGAGACTAGAAATCTACTCTGTAGGAATCAGCATGGGTTTCGAAAAAGACGGTCATGTGAAACCCAGCTCGCGCTATTCGTCCACGAGACTCAGAGGGCCACAGACACGGGTTCACAGGTAGATGCTGTGTTTCTTGACTTCCGCAAGGCGTTCGATACAGTTCCCCACAGTCGTTTAATGAAAAAAGTAAGAGCATATGGACTATCACACCAATTGTGTGATTGGATTGAGGAGTTCCTAGATAACAGGACGCAGCATGTCATTCTCAATGGGAGAAGTCTTCCGAAGTAAGAGTGATTTCAGGTGTGCCGCAGGGGAGTGTCATAGGACCGTTGCTATTCACAATATACATAAATGACCTGGTGGATGACATCGGAAGTTCACTGAGGCTTTTTGAAGATGATGCTGTGGTGTATCGAGAGGTTGTAACAATGGAAAATTGTACTGAAATGCAGGAGGATCTGCAGCGAATTGATGCATGGTGCAGGGAATGGCAATTGAATCTCAATGTAGACAAGTGTAATGTGCTGCGAATACACAGAAAGATAGATCCTTTATCATTTAGCTACAAAATAGCAGGTCAGCAACTGGAAGCAGTTAATACCATAAATTATCTGGAAGTACGCATTAGGAGTGATTTAAAATGGAATGACCATGTAATGTTGATCGTCGGTAAAGCAGATGCCAGACTGAGATTCATTGGAAGAATCCTAAGGAAATGCAATCCGAAAACAAAGGAAATAGGTTACAGTACGCTTGTTCGCCCACTGCTTGAATACTGCTTAGCAGTGTGGGATCCGTACCAGATAGGGTTGATAGAAGAGATAGAGAAGATCCAACGGAGAGCAGCGCGCTTCGTTACAGGATCATTTAGTAATCGCGAAAGCGTTGCGGAGATGATAAACTCCAGTGGAAGACTCTGCAGGAGAGACGCTCAGTAGCTCGGTACGGGCTTTTGTCAAAGTTTCGAGAACATACCTTCACCGAAGAGTCAAGCAGTATATTGCTCCCTCCTACGTATATCTCGTGAAGAGACCATGAGGATAAAATCAGAGAGATTAGAGCCCACACAGAGGCATACCGACAATCTTTCTTTCCACGAACAATACGAGACTGGAATAGAAGGGAGAGCCGATAGAGGTACTCAAGGTACCCTCCTCCACACACCGTCAGTTGGCTTGCGGAGTATGGATGTAGATGTAGATGTAGATCCAAGCACGTCCTGTATTTGCCATGTATCCTTTGAGATTGCAACCCACCCCGTACTTTCCCGAGGCCTTCCAACCTAAAAAAACCGCCCAGTCCACGTCACACAGCCTCCGCTACCCGTGTAGCCGCCAGCTGAGTGTAGTGAACTCCTGACCTATTCAGCGGAACCCGAAACCCCACCACCCTATGGCGCAAGTCAAGGAATCTGCAGCCAACACGGTCGCAAAACCGTCTGAGCCTCTGATTCAGACCCTCCACCCGGCTCTGCACCAAAGGTCCGCTGTCGGTTCTGTCAACGATGCTGCAGATGGTGAGCTCTGCCTTAATCTCGTAAGCAAGACCGGCAGCCTTCACCAAATCAGATAGCCACTGGAATCCAGAGAGAATTTCCCCAGATCCAAAGCGACACACGTCATTAGTGCCGACATGTGCCACCACCTGCAGCTGGCTGCACCCTGTGCTCTTCATGGCATCCGGAAGGACCCTTTCCACATCAGGAATGACTCCACCCGGAATCCACACGGAGTGCACACTGGATTTCTTCCCCTCCTTAGCCGCCATATCCCTAAGGGGCCCCACTACGCGCCTAACATTGGAGCTCCCATCTACCAATAAGCCCACCCTCTGTGATTGCCCGGACCTTGAAGACTGAGAATCATCATCGGAAACAGGGCAGGCAGCTGCATCTGGCTCAGCCAGAGACAGTGCCTGAAACCTGTTTGCCAGACGCACCGGGGAGGCTTTCTGATCAGCCACCGGGGACGTCTTTCGCTGCCTGCCACGCCTTGGAACGACCTCGCAATCAACCACAGGCGAGGGCTCAGCCCCACTGCGGGCAGCAACCGGGGCAACCACAGCGGCAGACCGATCTGGGGACAGACGGGATGAGGTTGACATCCCCGTGATACCCAAGTCCGGCTCCCCACAGTATTTCCCATTGGGAACAGCCTCAAGCTGCGCGACCGAAGTCAGCGCCGCTTGCAGCTGTGAGCGAAGGGATGCCAACTCAGCCCTCATCATTTGATACACATAGATAATTAATTTTTAAAGTCAGTTGCTTATAAAATGTGCCCCATTATTCCTTAAAGCTGTGCATGTAACACATACCTCAACATATATTTTCTATGTACATTATAAGTGTGTCTACCTCTTTTCCAGAAAGTATTATAGTACTGACTGCAAGATAAAACTCGCTATAATGTATGCTATAACTGCGTTCTTAACGAAAAAAATATGATCTATTTTCAGTGTATCCAATATGGATGCCGAACTTGAACTGTGACCTAAACTGGTAATTTATTTGGATAGAAATACACAACCAGTCTGATACTATTTATTGTACCATCCTCTATTTTTCGAGCCACTGCAGGCTTATCGTCAGACCGTGGTGTCACAGGAACATTGTCTCGTGGACCAAGTGCAGCTGCACCCTACGGTGGTGATACTGGTGAAAACGACGGAAATTTAGGAATAAATAACAAAATATATACGAAAAGGAAAAGTGGTTATGTTTCGGACGCTTACAGTTCATTGTGGTATACACAGCAAAATCGTTTTCATTAAGTACATTATTAATACACACACATATGCAGCACTGAGCTGCACTTGGTTTTACACCTATTCACAGAATGTAAACTCTGGATGAAATTACAAAGAATATGAATACTGTAGATAGCACATTTTGCTACATCATGATTTTGGGCATGAGAAGCGTTGTATTACAGAACAAACGTTTACAAGTGCTGATAATATATTTAAGTAATCTTGCTAGCTGCAGGTGTGTCCTTATATTACCAATGTATGTTTAACATTGATTAAAAAGTTACACAAAAAGTAATCAAAATGAGTAAGTTATTCACTATGAAGTTAAGGAGTAAATAAGTTACAGTATGCGGTATTCGTTACTTGACTTAATCTAGAATGTGCGTGAATTCCTAAGGGACCAAACGTCTTAGGTTTGGCGGTTTGGTGGCAGGGTGTGCAGGAAATTCTGGAAGAAAAAGTTCTGGAGTGATTGAACGTGTTCGTTAAGGACATTTTGGGATGATTTTAGCTTATGAATGTAAATTTCTAATTGTTCGAGGAGATACATCTGTAACCATTTGCCAGCAGCTTGTAGCTAAGAAAGAGTGTCATTGATATCACCAACAGAATGCTCATGATGAGCAATTTGTGATGCAAAGCTGAATTTACTTAAGTTCCTGAGTCGAAGGACATTCATATGCTCTTCTTGTTTGTTCTATGTAGAAGCAGGAACAGGAGCACGCGAGTTTGTACATGCCGGACTTCTGTTGCCACACTTCGGTGTATTAATTGTGTTGTTGTGGTCTTTAATCCTGAGACTGGTTTGATGCGGCTCTCCATGCTGCTCTATCCTGTGCAAGCTTCTTCATCTCCCAGTACTTACTGCAATCTACATCCTTCTGAATCTGCTTAGTATAATAATCTCTTGATCCCTCTCTACGATTTTTACCCTCCACGCTGTCCTCCAATACTAAACTGGTGATCCCTTGATGCCTCAGAACATGTCCTACCAACCGATCCCTTCTTCTAGTCAAGTTGTGCCACAAATTTCTCTTCTCCCCATTTCTCTTCAGTACCTCCTCATTAGTTATGTGATGTAACTATCTAATATGCAGCATTCTTCTGTAGCACTACATTTCGAAAGCTTCTATTGTCCTCTTGTCGAAGTTATTTATCGTCCATGTTTCACTTATGGACATGGCTACACTTCATACTAATACATTCAGAAACGACTTTCTGGAACTGAAATCTATTATGGACGTTAACAAATTTCTCTTCTTCGGAAACGCTTTTCTTGCCGTTGCCATTCTACATTTCATGTCCTCTCTGTTTCGACCATCAACAGTTATTTTGCTCCACAAATAGCAAAACCCATCTACTACTGTGTGTCACATTTACTAATCTAATTCCCTCAGAATCACCCGATTTAATTGGACTACATTCCATTATCCTCGATTTGCTTTTGTTGATGTTCATCTTATATTCTCCTTTAAAGACACTGTCCATTCCGTTCAACTGATCTCCCAGGTCCTTTGCTGTCTCTGACAGAATTACGATGTCATCGGCAAACCTGAAAGTTTTTATTTCTTCTCCACGGATTTTAATTCCTACTCCGAATTTGTCTTTTCTTTACTGCTTGCTCAGTATATAGCTGGAATAACATCGGGGGATAGGTTACAACCCTGCCTATTTCCCTTCCCAACCAGTGCTTCCCTTACATGCTCCTCGCCGCTTATAACTGGCATCTGGTTTCTGAACAAATTGAAATATCCTTTCGCTCCCTGTTTTTGACCCCTGCCACTTTCAGAATTTGAAAAATAGTAGTCCAGTTAACACTGTCAAAAGCTTTCTCTAAGTCTACAAATGCTAGAAACATAGGTTTAGCTTTCCATAATATTTCTTCTAAGGTACGTCATTATAGCCTCACGTGTTCCAACATTTCTACGGAATCCAAACTGATCTTCCCCGAGGTCGGCTTCTACCAGTTTTTCCATTCGTCTGTAAAGAATTAGTGTTAGTATTTTTCAACCGTGACTTATTAAACTGATAGTTCGGTAATTTTCACATCTGTCCACACCTGCTTTCTTTGGGATTGGAGTGACTATATTCTTCTTGAAGTCTGAGGGTATTTCGCCTGTCTGATACATCTTGTGCATCAGATGCTTGAATTTTGTCACGTCTTGCTCTCCCAAGGCTATCAGTAGTTCTAATGAAATGTTGTCTACTCCCGAGGCCTTGTTTCGACTTAAGTCTTTCAGTGCTCTCTCAAACTCTTCATGCAGTATCATATCTCCCATTTCATCTTCATCTACGTCCTCTTCCATTTCCATAAAATTGTCCTCAAGTACATTGCCCTTGTATAGACGCTCTATATACTCCTTCCATCTTTCTGCTTTCCCTTCTTTGCTTAGAACTGGGTTTACATCTGAGTTCTTGATATTCATGCAAGTGGTTCTTTTCTCCGAAGGTCTCTTTAATTTTCCTGTAGGTAGTATCTATCTTACCCCTAGTGAAATATGCGTCTACATCCTTACGTTTGTCCTCTAGCCATCCCTGCTTAGCTATTTTGCACTTCACGTCGATTCCATTTTTTAGACGTTTGTATTCCTTTTTACCTGTTTTATTTACTGCGTTTTTATATTTTCTCATTTCATCAATTAAATTCAATATTTCTTCTGCTACCCAAAGCGTTGCCTCTCCCACCGGAGGTTAGAGTCCTCCTTCGGGTATGTGTGTGTGTGTGTGTGTGTGTGTGTATGTGTGTGTGTGTGTGTGTGTGTTGTTCCTAGCATAAGTTAGTTTCAGTAGTTTGTAAGTCTAGGGACCGATGACGTCAGCAGTTGGTCTCTTAGGAATTCAAACACATTTAAACATTTGTTACCCAAGGATTTCTACTAGCCCTCGTATCTTTACCTACTTTATCCTCTGCTGCCATCACTATTTCATTTCTCAAAGCTACCCATTCTTCTTCTACTACATTTCTTTCCCCCGTTCTTTTCAATCGTTCCCTAATGCTCTCTCTGTACTCTCTACAACCTCTGGTTCTTTCAGTTTATCCAGGTCCCATCTCCTTAAATTCCCACCTTTTTGCAGTTTCTTCATTTTTAATATACAGTTCATAACCATTAGATTGTGGTCTAAGTTCACATCTGCCCCTGGAAATGTTTTACAATTTAAAACCTGGTTCCTAAATCTCTGTCTTACCACTATATGATCTATTTGAAAACTCTGTGTCTCGAGGCCTCTTCCATGTGTACAACCTTCTTTCATGATTCATAAACCAAGTGTTAGCTATGATTAAATTATGCTCTGTGCAAAATTCTACCAGGCGGCTTCCTCTTCCACTCCTTACCCCCATTGCCGGCCGAAGTGGCTGTGCGGTTCTAGGCGCTACAGTCTGGAGCCGAGCGACAGCTACGGTCGCAGGTTCGAATCCTGCCTCTGGCATGGATGTGTATGATGTCCTTAGGTTAGTTAGGTTTAAGTAGTTCTAAGCTCTAGGGGACTGATGACCTGAGATGTTAAGTCCCATAGTGCTCAGCCATTTGAATCTTGCCCCCATTCACCTACTACCTTTCCTTCTCTTCATTTTCCTGCTATCGAATTCCAGTCGCCCATGATTATTAAATTTTTGTCTCCCTTCACTATCTGAATAATTTCTTTTATCTCATCATACATTTCATCAATGTCTTCGTCACCTGCGGAGCTGGTTGGCATATAAACTTGTAATACTGTTAGGCGTGGACTTCGTGTCTATCTTTGCTACAATAATGCGTTCACCATGCTGTTTGCAGTAGCTTACACGCGCTCCTATTTTTTTTTATTCGTTGTTAAACCTACTCATGCAGTACCCCTATTTGATTTTGTATCTATAACCCTGTATTCACTTGACCAGAAGTCTTGTTCCTCCTGCCACAGAACTTCACTAATTCCCACTATACCTGCCTTTGAACTATCCATTTCCCTTTTAATATTTTCTAACCTACCTGCCCGATTAAGGGATCTGACATTCCACGCTCCGATACGTAGAACGCCAGTTTTCTTTCTCCTGATGACGACGTGCTCCTGAGTAATCCCCTCCCGGAGATCCGAGTTGGGGACTATTTTACCTCCGGAATATTTTACCCAAGAGGACGCCATCATCATTTAACCATACACTATAGCTGCATGCCGTCGGGAAAAACTACGGCTGTAGTTTACCCTTGCTTTCAGCCGTTCGCAGTACCAGCACAGGAAGGCCCTATTGGTTAATGTTACAAGGTCAGATCAGTCAATCATCCAGACTGTTGCCCCTGCTGCTACTGAAAAGGTTGCTGCCCCCTCTTCAGGAACGACACGTTGGTCTGGCCTCTCAACAGATACCCCTCCGCTGTGGTTGCACCTACTGTACGGCTATCTGTATCGCTGAGGCACGCAAGCCTTCCCACCTACGGCAAGGTCCATGGTTCATGGGGGAGTGTATTTATTATTGTAAACAATTTTATTCTGTAGTTAATTGCCTGTGTCGGATATCTTTATCCTATGTGGCCGGAAAATATTTGCAGGTTTATATGACACTTTGCCAAGGAATGGAAGACTGATAAATTTTGGTATTTACTTCTTAGCTTTTAATGGTGATGGCACTTGCTTAAGTTTCTTCAGGTTTCTTTAACTAGAGTGTTTGAGGGATGTGCTGTAACCATTACTTTAAGTTAACGATTTAAGTATCTTCATACATGCAAAGAAATGAAAATACTTAAATGAGTAGCCCAAAGTAATGGATACGACACATCCTCCATTACTTGAAAGAAATGCTATGCAAACTCAAGCAACCGCCACCACTATTTTCAGACCACATAACACAAAAATATCGTTCCACTCAGACAATAAATTGCAGAACAAAACAGTTCACAATAATAAATCCACTGAAGAGTTGCAGTAAAAGTACGGCATTTGCAAACTGATGTACTCTTGTTCCTGCTTGTATATAGGACAGACAGGGAGTAAGTTTGCGACCCATTACAAAGAACATATGGATGTCCTTCGACATATTTCACACACAGTCATGTAACAAATAGTGCGTTCCGTATCTCAATAACTCTTTAACTACATACTAAATATTTCACTCAGTTTGTTTATCTTTTGTTGAAGTTTTTAATCGATATAACACATTTACTGGCAATATAAGGACACACCTGCAGTTAGCAAGATTCGCTTAAATATATTATCAGAACTTGTAAACCTTTAATCTGAAATACACTGTATCTTACTAGAACGATCATGATGTAGCAAAATGTGGTATCTATCATGTCCACGTTCTTTGTAATTCCATCCGGTGCTTCCGTGAATTAGTGTAAAAGCAAGTGCAGCTAATGCAACAAAATATGTGTGTGTGTGTGTGTGTGTGTGTGTGTGTGTGTGTGTGTGTGTGTGTATTACTTGATTACCCACATCATGGGAACGGATTTGCTATGTATAACACGATACAATGAACTAGAAGCACCCAAAAAATAAGTTTTTCCGTTCGTACATGTTTCATTACCGATTACTAAATTACTGTTATTTTCGCCAGTACATCTACCACAGCGTCTAGTTGCACTTGGTTCACAACATAATGTTCCTGTAGCACCTCTATCTGATGATGAACCTGCCGTGGCTCATAAACTAGTTAATGGTGCTATAAATTATATAAAAAAAGCGACTGGTAGCATATTTATACAGACATAAACCACCAAATAATCAACAGTGGTGTCCAAAATTAAAGAAACAAACGGAAATTTTTCAAGGTTGCCTTTATTTTTCCACAAAACAGTATAAAAAGGTGATAGTAAAGTAGAAACAATGTAAAAAATACGCCCATTGTTCCTGCAGAGCTGCTGACAAGTCTTGGAGTGTGGTTGGTGGATGCTGATTTGATGGAACCCGTCTCGCTAGTGCATCCCAGACATGCTCTATGGGATTCAAATTGGGAGAGCAAGAACGCCACGCCATGTGTGCAATATCTTCTGTTTCAAAATAAATAAAAAAAAAAAATAAATAAGTAAATAAATAAAAACTACCTGTGCTCTATGAGGTCGAGCATTATCGTCCATCAATACGAAGTCTTGGGCCCAGATCACCTCACAATAACCCCTCATGAGACCCCAAGTTCTTCTCACGGTACATGACAGCAGTTAAATCTTGCTGATTCACCCATAAAATTTCATGAAGAGGTGTTCGAGTGGTCAACATAATACCTGCGCAAACAATTAGGGATCCTTCTCGATATCGGTCTCTTTCCACAAAGTTTGGATCCTACATGCCCTCCAGATGCGAATCCACTGAAAATCACTCTCCAGACCCAATCGGGATTCATCTGTGAAAAGAATGTTGGCCAACTGTTCGACCGTGCAGGTGGCATGTTGACGGCTCCACTTTAGACGTTCCCTTCTGTGAAGACACGCCGGAGGTAAACATACAGAAGGTTGACAACAGTAAAGGCCACTCTGCTGACGCCTTCTTCACACCGTCTGCCTCGATACAACACGACCAGGGGATGATGCGACGTCAGTTGCAGTGCTTTACTAAGGAGGTATCATCGTGCCTTTACAGCCAAATAACGGTTCACTCTTTCTGATGGCACACGTAGTAGGCCCTGTCCTGGTCTCCGGGATACAGTTTCGCTCTCTAGAAACATTAAGCCATAGGGCTACATCAGTTTTCGACTCTCCTCCTTCCATTCTTCCTATGGCTCTCCACAGCAGATAGTATGTAGGCATCTTCTCTATATCATACTGCACCGTCTGTGGCTGTGTACACACAGCGATTGTGGATGTGGGACTACCCTGCAAACACTACCCCGTTTGATAGGTGTTCTGAAGTCATTGCTGGCGTGGTTGTCCGTTGGTCGGAATACCGTCATCCGTGCAGAATACGATCTTACGAACATCTGTTGACAGTTTGTATGATTATATCGTGAATTAAACAAAGAACGGAGAAATAGCAGTTTGTTGCTTTCATTTTAGACACCAGTATATTTTTTGAATAGTTGTACTTCATATGAGAAGTCTTCCATATACGCAGCGGACATCAGCTTTGTTTGCGTTGGTGAGTTTATGTGTGAGCCGAGAACCAAACTCTTTAAACTATTCTACTTGTAGACTAAGAGAGAAAATCAGTTACAAAAGTACAATAATTCTGCAGGGTGGTGTATTTAACGTTTCATCAAGTTTCAAGTCTCTTTCACACTTGTTTATTAACACAACTTCTCTCAGATGCGAATGCTCCACCAGACCATGACAGATATACTGAAGTTTCATGGTGAACCCTGAACATGAAGTTTTCGCTCTCAAATACGTTTAGGTTCAAATAAATAGATATTACAGATAATTTGCTAAGTATATACAGTCATTTCTGAGAATCTTCCTCTGGAATGTTATTTTATAAGGAGATCAAACGTGGATGGTAAGCAGAACAGACAGAAAGATAATAGAAGCTACTGGAATGCAGGGCTACAGATGAATGCTATATATTTGATGGATCGGTCGAATAACTAATGAATTACTGAATTAATTAGCGAGTAAAGAGCTCTAAGGAAGAATTAAATTGAAAGAAGGAATCCGTTAGCGGCGTACATCCTTCGGTGTCATTATGGAATAATTTGTCTTGGTAATCGAGCCCTATGTTAAATAAAAACATGAGAGGGACATTTAGACATGAGTACCCTTAGAAGGTTCAGGCTAACGAATGTTGCACTAGTTCCTACATCTACATCAGCATGAATACTGTAATATTCACACGTAAGTGCCTGGCAGGGTGTTCATCCAACCTCTTTCACACTATTTCTCTACCGTCCCACTCTCTCTTAACGCTCGGGAGAAATGAAAACTTAAATCTTTCCGTGCTCGCACTGACTTCTCTTATTTTATTACGTTGATCATTTCTCACTACGTAGTGTCAAACGGGCACAATATTTCGGCGATCAGACATGTCGCCATCGTCAGGTGTGCTGACGAACTGAGTTTCTGAGGGCGGGCGGCCGATTTAAATCTCCACCCCCCGCGGGGCGCTCTCTTCGCCGTCCCCGCTCGCGCCCGCGCGCTGGCGGTCGCGAAGACGTGGGCGTCGGATTCTGTCGTAGCGTCGATGTGCTTGCTACGTCCGTCCTGGTCGCCAGTTCGCACTTCTTGCTGAGACTCTCAGCGGACGTAGCAAGCACATCGACGCTACGACAGAATCCGACGCCCACGTCTTCGCGACCGCCAGGGCGCGGGCGCGGACAGTGAAGAGAGCGGCCCGCGGGGGGAGGGGATTTAAACGGCCGCCCGCCCTCAGGAGCTCAGTTCGTCAGCGCACCTGACGATGGCGACATGTCTGATCACCGAAATATTGTGCCCGTTGGACACTATGAACCGGCAGTATACTCGTGGACTGTTCGAGCAACAAATACGGCGGGAGAAACTGAAGAATCACAGAATTCTGTATCTTATATTCGGTGTGCTACTGCATCTATCTTATACGTGTTCTAAAACGTTATCACATTATACCATACACATAAAAACGAAGCTATTAAAAACGTTACGCCCAATTGAATTTGACACTCCTATGCTAGCAGACAGTGCAGTTAGCTGGGGAAGCGTAACTGGTCCACTTGGTGGAGCTGGCAGTAAACAAATAGAAACAAACCCTTCATTCAGTCAAGTCCTGATGAGAAAAGTTGTGTGAGTACAAGGTACACCAACGAGAAGAAGGTAGAAATACTGTTTATCTATGAAGAATATAAGTTAGCAGAATAATAATTGCAAAAATGTTTTCTTATTTACAATACTAATACATGTAATACAGTATTTTAGTACTTTTAAACGATATGCTGTATACAGTAACTTGGGCAGCTTCGTCTGTGCAAGTTCCCTTGGGTTGAAACTCCCCGTCTTACGAAGCGTCACGACAGGACGAGAAGACATTAATCGTGAAGGTTGGTTCTTCCAGTATATCGTTCTATAAATGTCCTCTCCCTTAATATCATTACGCCTGCCTTCAGCCGTAATAAAAGGAAAGTGATGATGAGGCAATTTTTAATCAAGCAATCAAGCAATATTTTAAGTAAGTAACTATACAACACTTCTTTGATGTATTTTTTTTTTCTCTGGACAGAAAGTTAGTAGGGGTGGACACCCTGGAAAGTTAGGCAGCAGAATAAGAGCATCAACAAAATATGCAGCAATTTTTTGGTGAGGAATTTTCAGGACCACATCACAACGTAAGAGGAGTAGGAACCTGCTGTGATTAAGCAAAATAATTTTATTGTGTGAGTTTTGTATACCTAGGAGCATTACGAAACTAGACAAAAGCTTTTCAATGTTTTATACACTATGTATCAAATACGTTGCAGGAAATTGTCTTCCTTTTAATCAAAGTTAAATCTAATTTGATGGCTCTAGACTGTAATATGACACACCGTTATACTGTAAGTATAATCGTTTGCCACTAACTGCCTCTGAACATGACTGACCGTTCAAACACGCTTGTGTTGGTGAAAAATGTGGAATGTAATGAAAATGATTAGGAAATAAGATACTAAGTGTGGTGTCACCGCCAGACACCACACTTGCTAGGTGATAGTTTTAAATCGGCCGCGGTCCAATAGTACATGTCGGACCCGCGTGTCGCCACTGTGTGATCACAGACCGAGCGCCACCACAAGGCAGGTCTCGAGATACGGAATAGCACTCGCCCAGTTGTACGGACGACGTAGCTAGCGACTACACTGACGAAGCCTCGCTCATTTGCAGAGCAGATAGAATAGCCTTCAGCTAAGTCAATGGCTACGACCTAGCAAGGCGCCATTAGTAACATTGCATGTATCTATGGAGTCTCACTTATATCGAAAATAGCGATGTACCAAGGATGGATTAAAGTTAAGTATTCCAGTAGCTACGTACTTTTCTTTATAGCATTCATTACGTATCCTGTTACAGACCTATCTCTTGCCTGCTAAACGCGTGCCTTTCGGCTACTTCCGTGGCGTGGCTGTCTTGCTATGCCACAACACTAAGTAATATCGACTCATGCCGTACAGCAAATCTTAGATGAAAAAAATCAGTGCTCGACACACAACACTAGTGAAGTACATTCTTCTTCACAGGGCTATCAAATAATCTCCCAAATTAAAAGATTTAATTTTTAGTACTGTAAATATATTATAAAGTTTTAGGTGGTACCACATTACGGATATTATTTAGATTCTGGAAGTTACTGTCTCTAACAATGCCACGGAACCTAAGGAAAAAAGAAGTAATAGAAGACAGTTAATATCATTTTGATGTGTTTGTTGGTGTATTTTCAGAAAGAAAAATGTTTTAATAATGAAAAAACGGAGGAACTGTCGATTATATGGTACAAAGGCACTCGATGTATTGAAGAAACCGGAGCCTGGGGCTTGAAGAGTAGCGGCAGTATACGAGCCTCTGCATGTCTGTTTAAGTAATGAGCCTCGAATAGACTGTTTTTATGAAAAATATTCTAACTGGGACAACCGGCCTTTTTTTGTCACAAAAAATTCAAAATCGCTGTAAACGAATAATTGTACTAAATCAAAGGAAAAATGTATGTTCCCAGCGATGACAGTATTATTTTATGATATTATTTGAGAAAAACCAATTTTAGTAACTGCATGCTCCCTAGAGAAGTAATTACTTTGAGAAAATGTCTTTTTTTGAATAGGAGGTGAAATATTTGCTGTAACTGAAATTTATGTGCCGCTTATACATCAACAAAAAAGATTAATGAAGCTTATTCAAAGATAAAATTACTCACTCTGTAGCCTAGTGAACTACCGGTGCGTTTTAACCTTGAGTGAGCTTGCTGTACTACGCTTTTCGCCAACATCGAACTGTAAACGTCACGTGACTTATTATAGCCCAGTTTGTTAACATTTTGTGCTAAGAGCTTAGCTTTGATATTACACTCCTACAAATTGTTCCTACACATTTTATTATTACTAACGTCAATGGCGAATAATTTTTGCTGCAGTGGATTCAAATCAGATAACGTGAAAGGAGGAACAGTTACTTTTCATAAGTAGGTACCACTAAGACACGTGACTTTGGACGTAATGTATGTTGTCGACAATAGTTCTGTTCTGCGTATCTGAATGCTAACTCGGTTACATTTGTACTCTGTGGGTTTAGTACTCCCAGGAATGTAGCTTTAATGAGTCCCACTGAGAAGAGTAACCAATAACGACTGGGACTATCTAGTTGCGTAGCGAATAAAGATGCCTGAAACATTTTCATTATATTCTGTGGTTCAGTGGTTGTGCCAGACTACGGGTCCAACGGTGGGTGTTTCGATTTCCAGTCAGTCTCAAGATATTTTACCTGTCACTTATCGCTTCTTCCAACTATGGCAATGTTTGTTAACTTGAAAAATACCGAGTTGCTCTATGGTTCGGTGTCCACATTAAAGTGTAGATCGTCTTATATCTGGCTGCTCAGTTCAAACTTCGTAGGGAGGCATATCACCTCCATCAGAACCGTACCCAGTAAAGTATAGTAACGTTCAAACAAAACTTCGGGCTGACGACAAGTTTACGTTTGGTTCACTTAACAGTTAAAATTAGTGCTTGAGTAATGACAATTGGAACCAACAGCTGTATTGTAAGCCAACGTCGTTTATTCAAAACATGCTTTCAGTTTCGAAGCCAAAAAGCGTAATCTTCAGGCACAAATAGTACTCTATCAGCATACGAACTACAATGACAAATACCAACGGGGTCTTCAAATGGAAACACTCCAATTTATTAAGCATGTTAGCCAGCACGTGCACATGCTTAGTAAGTTGTACGGTTTCCATTTGAAGACTCCGTTGGTCTTTGTCATTGTGGTTCGTATGTTGATGGCAGAGTACGACTGATTCCTGTAGATGACTCTTTCTGGGGGCAAAATTGGTGGAATGTTTTGAATAAATGACGTTGGATTACAATACAGCTGTTAGTTTCAGTTATCGTTGTTCAGGTATTTCATGCGTGGCTGTTGTCACACTGACTTCCAGGGATTACCAGAGACGTAAAAATTAATGTTTTTGTACAAGCTCGCCGTAAGATCCAGTCTTCCTCTTCTTTTTCTGGTCATTATACCGTATCTTCTTGGGGTCGTTACGTCAATTTTTGTATTTATCAATGTCAATGGTAGAGTGTGTGCTGATGCCCTTCCAGTCGACACCCCTTTCCTCCACTGGACGGAACTTGCGCACCTCAGCTGTCTGCATCTATTGTTATCCCATTGAAAGTGTGCGAATGTTTCCTAAATGTTTGCGAATCGTGTAATTGGGACGGGACGCATGTAATAACGTAGTATGTAGACGGGAAACCGCCTGCATACCAGATTTAGATAGGCCGGAACACTAGCTCTCGTTCTTGATGTGCCGAGTGGATTCGATCCGGGACCCGTAGGCATCTTCGAAGCCACCACGCGGCGTGGTAACGAGCACGGCAGTCCTTGTGGGTTCATTGTTAGATAGATTAACTTTTTATATTAGGGACAAAATACTTCAAGAAGCTGCTTCTTAGCGCTGCTATCCGAGGGTTTTTGAGGACATAAAAGTATTCTGTTTTATGTGTACTTACACAGAGTGACATAAGATGATGAGAAAATATACCTGAAATTATAAAACGTCGAACAGCGCAGATGAGACCTCTTAGAATTTTCACCTCACCGAGCATTTGTAGCAATCAAGCATTTGGAAAATTACTAGTTTGTTAAACTGAATAGCTATAAACGTTATTTGAAATGTAAGACTTTATCCATCTGTTCTGAAGCGTTAGACATACTAGGGCTGAGCGGTTCCGAGTAAAGTGAGGAGAAGTGTGGAATTCAGGTGAGACGTGACACCGTTTGGAGCGCTAGTTGCAGGGGAAGAGAACGGTGTCCGGAAAAATGTGTCAGCGTTACGTCAGGGCGGCGCCATTTCGCGGTCCCGTTACGCCGTACGGCGTCAGGCGTTAGGCGTCAGTACGGCACGCATTGGGGTCACCAGTTAGGCACCTCGCGGCATCCGCACCATGTGAGCCCCGCTTTGTTCTGCGGTTCCTGCCAGTTACATTTACATACAGCCACCAGCAAATCTATGCTCACAGGTGTGTGGCCTATTGAAAGCAATAAGAATTTTGTGTCACTAGGGCATACTCTGAAGCTATATATTCTTGACATAAGTTCATACACCTTCTTATGCAACCAGATAGGTCAACATATTTCTTGCTCGCACTTTACTATCTGCTATTGATATAAAAATGGCACTCTATGTGTATCTTCATCACATGGTAAAACAGGAGCGCATGTTAGAAGCGGTAACTTCAATTTCACATGGTTTTCCAGCAAGTGATTTTGCTGTCGTTCAAAGACGCTGCACGAAAACAGTAACTGTATTACATCTCCCTGTTCTTTCTTCTTACACTAAAGCTGTATATCTACAGTTAAGTGTCCAGATTTCTGTCGTGATTTGTTGCGGATTTAGCTAACTCGAAGCAATCTTCGTTTTGTTTCCTTCCGTCACGAACACTTTTGCGAAATGTGACAACACTTTTCACCGTCTGCATCTTCGGTCTGATCTCGACCATTCTCATTTTCTTGTTCGTTCGTGATGTATGTAGCTGGGAATCGGCATGAGGGGATGTCACACTATTATTGCGCCCGTTTAATTGATTGCACTAAATTTTCTGATGAAACTAATGTCAATGCAAAAGTAATAATTTGAAGGCACAATACTTGACCGTAAGGATTCAGGGAGTAAACATAACTTAGACTTCGGGTAACACTGGATGCCCTGAGAAATGCCCACCGCAGCGTTCTTCAAAATCAAAGTAAACCTCACCCATAATTCAGGTTATGAGGCGACAACTCTGCATAGGCTATCAACACCCTAATGATCCATGCGTAGCAAAAGATTGCGATGTTGTGATTACTTCATATAAATGCTATGCATTAGGCCGTGCTGTGAGACCTGTATCGCTGACGTAAGTTTTAAATCCGAAATGACGAACTGGAAACTATATTATCCTCCTCCAAGCTGTTACGTGGTGTCGACTGTGTGATGTATGGTGGAAATGACAGAGTGTCTTATAGTACTGTATTTTGTTTACGTTGGTGTGGCTGTCTTGGAACGGAAGAAACGGAGAGAGTTAAATCCGGTACCAATACGTAACCTATTTCCTGGAATAGATTCAAGGTAACTTCCTCGTGTAACGACCCATCCGACGGAAGCATCGTCACCCACCGTGAAACATGACCTCATTCTGCAGGAGTCCTCGGAGAGGTTAAATATTTATTCGAATACATTGGGGTATAATTAGGCGATCAGGACCATGTGCTTGCACGTCCATCCCAACTCATGAAAAAGATTCCTTCCACTCCTACGAGTGGAACTGGCTCTCCCAGAGTAGAAAGACATCTCATTAATACGCATTCGTAACTTCCGTTGTGAACGTGTTTCAAACACAGATTACCAAATGGCAGTCTATCGTAAGGAAAGGTATTCCTTAATCCGTTTATATCTCAAAAGGCCACTTCACGTTTATAGTAGTTTCGATGTGGCTCTGTTGCAAGGAATGTGCACTGGTATTCGGAAAGAGCAGGGTTCAAATCGCCATCCATACATTATAATTTTGATGTTCAGTGATTTTCTCAAATCTCTCGAGTTGAATCAGGGCGTCTTCTTTAACGAAGCCAAGGTGATTTCCTCCTCTATCTCAGATACGGTAGTGTCTCTCGTCTCTAGCCATCCCATCGTCGACAGGATGTGAAGCTCTAACCTTCTTTTACTTGCCTTATTGTTGTCAAAGGAAAATTAAAATAACTCCATTACTCGTACTCTTAAGACAACGTGTTGGTCAAATACAGAAATGATGTGTTATGCTCCCTGGAATAAAATATTAGTCACCCCTTAAACGAGCAGTCTGAATACTTAAGGTACTGTTGATGGCTTGGACCTAGTACGAAGCAGTCATGTGACCCTGCACCGCTGTCGTAAATTATGGCTTTGAGTTGTGCTTGTATGTCAGTCGGTTGATGGAGTCAGGCAGTATGATGATTCGACGTGAAGGACTGACAGAATGTCAGAATGGAACTATGGTGTCTGAAAGTGCTGATGGCCACGTTGTGAGTGTAGTTGCTACATTTGTTGGTGTATCAACGCGGATTTTCTACCAGTTCAACAAGAAATGGTGAGTCACAAGCAGCCATGTAACATGGCGTTAGAACTGTGGTCCTAATAAAATCTTAACCGACAGGGAGGGGAGAAGACTGTCACGGCTTGTCAGTGACCATTGGTTTCAAAAACTTGAGGAGTTTCTGCTGTCAGTAAATACATGCGTATCTCAGTCAGTTTCCGAGTGAACGCTGCGAATGAAACTGCTTGCAAGGTGGATATTTGGAATAGAGTACCTCCAAAAATTCACTACTCACAGCGCTGCACGAATCTGAACGTCTTCAATGGAATCAAAAACATAGAAACTGGGCAATATCTGACTGTAGGTGTTTGGTGTGGTTTTAAGAGTCGTGATTTTGCCTCTTTTCAAATAGTGCAAAGCGTTGGGTTCACCGACGTCCAAGTGAAGTATTTAACCCGCAGTGTGTTGAAGGAGTATTTCAGGAGGGAGGCAGTTTTGCAACGTTTTGGGGATGTTTGTCGTACCTCGATATGGGCCAACTCATTCGAGTTACCATGAACAAGGATGTTTCTTATTTTCAACGCCCTCACTGACCAAGTGTTACATTTCTATATCTTCATGATGAATGTACTGTGGCACTCACTTCCCGCAACATGAAAACAGCCGCGTTCACAGCGCATACAGTCCTGGCTTGACAAACACTCAGACATACTGTCACACTTCGACTGGTCTGCTGAATCACTCAGTCTTAATTCCATAGAAAATGTGTGTACTACACTGCCTAGCAAAAACAGTGAATCATCCAGAAGACATGGTTGGTATGCGGGTATGTAAGCGATTAGAGATGTAATCTTCTCTGGCCAGCCACCAGAGCGCATACAGGCTGTTTGTGTTTGTGTTGTTACCAGGAGTGGTAGGGTATATAAGGACCGTGAACAGCGTCACACGTTGAATGATCACTGTGAAGGACACGGAGATGTCGCGT
Source organism: Schistocerca americana (assembly GCF_021461395.2). NCBI lineage: Eukaryota > Metazoa > Arthropoda > Insecta > Orthoptera > Acrididae > Schistocerca > Schistocerca americana. The sequence goes on along the minus strand of NC_060130.1, from coordinate 380,574,757 downwards.
AAACGAGCGAGACAGCCTTATCAGCACCTGAAAAAGTCTGAAGGTGCCTCATTGTAGGTCTCCATTCGGGTCGCTGGTCGTCGCGTAATATTCAGATTTGTGGGACATTCGAATGTGACAGTGGCCCAATATTTGATTGCATGGGAACGCGACGGTAGGCATACTCGTCGTCAAGATAACTATCGAGCATGTCTGACAACCACAAGGGAGGATTGTCTTATTGTGCATCAAGCATATCGTAATCCATTCATATCTCCATCAGCCATTCGAGAAGAAGCATTCGACTCTCAGCAGTACTCTGTGTTATCCCACATCTGTGGATGGAGGCTAAGAGCAGCCGAACTACATATACATCTACATACATACTCCGCAATCCACCATACGGTGCGTGGAGGAGGGTACCTCGTACCACAACTAGCATCTTCTCTCCCTGTTCCACTCTCAAACAGAACGAGGGAAAAATGACTGCCTATATGCCTCTGTACGAGCCCTAATCTCTCTTATCTTATCTTTGTAGTCTTTCCGCGAAATGTAAGTTGGCGGCAGTAAAATTTTACTGCAGTCAGCTGGTTCTCTCAATTTCCTCAGTAGCGATTCACGAAAAGAACGCCTCCTTTGCTCTAGAGACTCCCACCCGAGTTCCTGAAGCGTTTCCGCAACACTCGCGTGATGATCAAACCTACCAGTAACAAATCTAGCAGCCCGCCTTTGAATTGCTTCTATGTCCTCCCTCAATCCGACCTGATGGGGATCCGAAATGCTCGAGAAGTACTCAAGAATAGGTCGTATTAGTGTTTTATAAGCGGTCTCCTTTACAGATGAACCACATCTTCCCAAAATTCTACCAATGAACCGAAGACGACTATCCGCCTTCCCCACAACTGCCATTACATGCTTGTCCCACTTCATATCGCTCTGCAATGTTACGCCCAAAAATTTAATCGACGTGACTGTGTCAAGCGCTACACTACTAATGGAGTATTCAATCATTACGGGGTTCTTTTTCCTATTCATCTGCATTAATTTATATTTATCTATATTTTGAGTTAGCTGCCATTCTTTACACCACTCACAAATCCTGTCCAAGTCATCTAAGTCATCTTGTATCCTCCTACAGTCACTCGACGACGACACCTTCCCGTACACCACAGCATCATCAGCAAACAGCCGAACATTGCTATCCACTCTATCCAAAAGATCATTTATGTAGATAGAAAACGACAGCGGACCTACCACATTTCCCTGGGGCACTCCAGATGATACCCTCACCTCCGATGAACACTCACCATAGAGGAAAATGATCCTTCCGCAGGGGACCATCGTCCCAGGTGCAGGCTACCGTTAACATCACAACACGAATGGATACGTCTGTAGTGGTACCGTAACTGAAAAGCATGGGCTGGTGATGAACGCTGTCGCACTGCATTCAGCAATGAATCGCGGTTCTCCGTTACCTAGAATGACTATTGTCGCCAGTTGAGGCGGCGATCTGGGGAGAGATCCCATTTTTCCTATGTTTTGGAGAGAAACAGCGGTGTTTCTCCTGGCATCATACTGTGGGGACCCATCAAGTATGACTTTAGGTCACGACTGGTAGTGACTGTGGGATTCTGACGTCACAACACTACGCAACGGACAGCTTACGTCCTCATGTGTTACCTATGATTCGAAAGTGTCGTTGTGCCGTTTTAAAAGAGCACAATGCTCATCCATATATGGTATCGTTCTCTACGAATTGTCTGGATGATGCTGAGGTAATCCTGTAGGCAGCGTAATCCACAGATCTGTCCGCGACAGAAGACTTGTGGGACCAGCTCGATCGTCAACTCCTTCCGAGTGCCAGTATTCAGTATGTCAAGATCCAGTTACAACTGCTTTGGGCCATCTTACCTCAGGAGAAGCTGCAACGGCCTTATGACACCCTTCGCATGCGAAACAGTGCATACCTCCAGGCCAGAGGGGCTGCGCTGCAACGTCGTACTGGTCAGTGGGCTCATACTGTCAAGTTCTTTGCAGATTTTGAGTCTATATTGTAATCACTGAGATAACATCACAAACTCTCTCGACCCGTGAAGTTTAATTTTGTTTCTTCTTTCCCTTCTGGGTGCTTCACTTTTTCGTCAGGCAGTGTGTTTGAAAAATTGGATGAAACGCAGCAGTCAGCATCCCCATAATTTGGTGCTGGTGGCTCTTCGGGATATAATCAACAATGAGTGGCTTCAGCTGGTTATGACACACCTGAAGACACTTTTTGAGGCCCATCCTCACCGAATTGAGGCCATTATCAACGTCAGAATCGGTCTTACGCGGAATTAGAGTGTTCTATCTAGCAGCTGAAATAATTTTTTAATTTTTATCTGGTGTCCTAAGTTCCAGAATGGCCCGGAGTACTACTTATGAGGATAAAATAAATCAGGTATTGAAATACAGGTGCCACTTATAAATGTCTTCATCTAGTGAATATCTGTAAGCTATGTTATTGTATTGTATTCAAATATTATACTGCAGTTTATTCACTTCCGTTATTTAATAATGTGACCGTCTTGAATGTTTATCATAGAGCTGGTAACAAATAGCCGGCCGAAGTGGCCGTGCGGTTAAAGGCGCTGCAGTCTGGAACCGCAAGACCGCTACGGTCGCAGGTTCGAATCCTGCCTCGGGCATGGATGTTTGTGATGTCCTTAGGTTAGTTAGGTTTAACTAGTTCTAAGTTCTAGGGGACTAATGACCTCAGCAGTTGAGTCCCATAGTGCTCAGAGCCATTTTTTTTGGTAACAAATGTTAACTTCAAACTCATCTACGGTCATTTTTGTAAGATTTCTTGTTTTTGTAATGCTGCTTACCTCTACATAAAAGTATTTCTTCGTTCGGTAACATTTAAAAATTTGTCACCCACCTGTGCTCCCTTCTGCAGTTGTCTTAATTGTCGTACCCAGGTACAACGCTGCTATCTCTAGACGCTATAGCGGAATTTCAATTCGCCAAAAAAATGGTGGCTGAAGCGATGACGTGATAAAATGAAATAACAAGGAAAGTTTAGTGCGTGTGCTCCGACTGCAATAGGGGAAGCTGAGAAAAAAATCCGCAGGCGTTGGCGATACGTCTCAATATTTGCTGTTGACCGTGAGTTGCGCTGTCCGTTGCATCACGGAGAACTTACGAAACTGAGGCAGTGCCCAGCGGGGAGAGAAAGTGCGTGCTGCGTTGTGCGTGGTGCGTGCCGCGCGCAGCGAAGTTCAGGGCCCGGCTTTCTCCCGTGGCCTGCTTCCGCGACCCCGATTCCCGCGCCTCTCGCCGCTTTTTCCAGCACTCATCTCCGACCGCTTGACGTGCCCAGCCGTTACTTTCTTTCCCGTTACCGTTTGTCACACTTTCTCAGTTACACGCCATCCTGCTGAAGTATCCGCACCTTTTGCATCGGCGCTGTTCTCCGTGCTTTAATGGCCATTTCATCTGAGTACTCCACAAGAAAAGCTACCTACTTCTGCAATAATACCGGATTCTCGCAATATGACAAGTGCTTTGGCTCCCTGTACATTTCATCCTGAATAAACTGGAGAAATAAGAGAAGTCGCGCATAGCATGGATCGATGTTCAGATTTTTTAACAATTTACTTGCAGTGAGTTACTGCAGTATTGTCAGTTTCACACAACTGCGCTCTTAACAATTTCAGTAAAATAGCGAAATTTTTACGGAACAAGTGATCTTCAAAGCTGTTATGTACTGCTTTGGAGGTAAAGTGACACACTTTCTTTGGGTGAACTAGTTTACTTACGATCAACCATGCTTTTTAATAAAAGTGTGCGATATATTTGTGCCAGTGGTGCACATGTCAGTTTGTCACATTTCAATCACCATAGTTATGAATGAAACTTCAGAATGAAAGGATCTGGCTCACAGGTTTCATCTGTCACTAAATTTCACATCAAAAGTTTGTATCTTTTGCCACCTGACGAACAGATTATAGAAATATTGCATAGTTTGGGGATCGGTATAGAGGTTTTTGGATAAGATAATAGGGAAACAGTATTTCTGTTAATCATATTTTGCCAAACTCACGGCATCTGTACATATTTGTATACTAGCAGACTATGCAGACGACTTGCCTTCAATGTCCGCAGTTCGTGATTACAATAGTTAGCATCGCTGTCTCTACATTGTATAGTTCCGGGTTCGATTCAAGGTCAGATCGGAGATTTCCTTTGCGCGAGGACTGGCTGTTTGTGTTGTCGTAATCATTTTATGTCATCTTCATGACAGAGACTCTCAAGTTGTCGAAGTGGAGTTTTGGAAAGGGCCTTCAGTGTCGCCCGTTCCTAGAGAATTGGACGTGTAACACTATAAATTTTTACAAAGGTTGAAAATGGTGGCTTCTGATGAATGAATCAGCCAGACATATACTTGGAATTGTCAGCGAGAGCGTACTATCAGGAAATTGAGATTCGAAACTATCTATCTCAAATCACTAAAATACAGTACACGCTAACGAGCGTGTAACTAAGTTTTGTTGGTTGGTTTGGAGGAGCGGACCAAACAGCGACGTCATCAGTTCTATTCGATTAGCGAAGGACGGGGAAGGAGGTCGGCCGTGCCCTTTAAAAGCAACCATCCCGGCATTAGCCTGAAGTGACTCAGGGAACTCACGGAGAACCTAAACCAGGATGGCCGGACGCGGGTTTGAACCGTCGTCCTCCCGAATGCGGTTCCAGTGCTAACCACTGTGCTATCTCTCTCGATCGTCTAGCTAACAAGTTATCTGGAATACCATATGGATTACATCAAAAACTGTTTTCATCCGTCGATGTATATTGCAAAGAGCGCTTCCGAATGTTCACACTTAGTTCCTATATTACGTTTTACGAGAGTACACGTTTTTATGCAAAAATTTGCATTATTTTCGTGATGCCAATGCCATTGGATTGCCCCATGAACAAAAATAAAAAAAATGTATGATTGTGAAATATGCTCCAAATGCACAAAACCTGAAGGAAATGCATTCAAAGAAAGTATTTAAAATCTCGAGACCGAACAATATGACAAGCAACCATTTCTCCCTTATTTACACTTTAACTAATATTGGACTCGTGGGGATTCACAGTCTATCATTTTTGTTTTCAAAAAATTGCGTCAGAACCTATAGCTTTTTCAATAATTTCGTCAGAACCTACAGCTGCCAGATTATTAGCCTCACTTGCTTAAGTATAATGGACTTCATCATCCTCTGCTTCCGTAATATCATTATCTCTGGCAAATCTTCGAGACAAGCTACAACAATTACGTCATCTGTTAGTATTTTTGACCCGCGAAAAGAACTTTTCTGCGAAAATACATTTTCAAAAAGGAGAATCGTACTAACACTACAAGGAGCATGACCTGAACGAAAAGAAAGCAACAAATTACGCTTGTGTAGCAGTACCAGAAAAACGCACACACGTTTAGACGGCACCCTAATGTACCGAACGGTTTTCGGTTTATTTCGTAAATAAAAACTAGATTTATCAGATGACGTGCACAAGATGAAAACAGGATATAACCCCCATCAAATATGTATTAGGAAACAAAAAACTGCTCACGGTTCTACGAGAGTAAACACAACAAATGTGGTCTCTCCAAAGCAGATATTCAACTCTCACCAAAGACCATACAGACATAAATTTTGAACAGCAGATAACATCCAGTAGGCTATAAAATGTTTTCAAAAGAAAGATAAACATGTACTTAACCGTACCATTAGCCCAAGATTTGGGAAATTTTTGTGCAGTCATCACAACAACGATAGAAAGAGGTGTGTATCAATAGACAACGACGGGTTATACGGGCACAGATAGTTTCATCTACTGAGTGAAAGACTGCTATCCATATGAAGTAATTAGGTGCAGTAACGAATAAATCGACAAGTCTGGATATGCAGTCGATAATCCCTTTGGAAAAACACCTCAAGACCCGAAGTTTGTCCGACTGATGAAAGACAAGGTGAATGGTTCGCACACTGCAGAGCTTGTAGGGTTCAGATAAAAATGTGTACCTACAGCATAGATGGAGGTGCAGTCCAGAGGTGGGCGATCTCTAAGGCTCTCATGATCGAAGATTGCAAGAGGTTCGTAGTAGAGGGTGATAGCGCCGTTCCACAAATGATGTGCCAGTAAATATTTCGATCGCGAGGCCATGAGGTGGGCAATATATTGCACTGCAATAGAAAACAGGACTGTCGCATTACGACGACAGACGGTTCATCTATGGGGACATGATCGGGTCCCTCTGGTGTTCACATTATTCATTAAGTAATTGAATCCGTGCCTCTGTATTTATTTATTTGTAAATAGTGGATGTGTGTGCGAGTGTGTGCAGAATAACTGGATGAATCTGAAATGTGTGTGAAATCTTATGGGACTTAACTGCTAAGGTCATCAGTCTCTAAGCTTACACACTAATTAACCTAAATTATCCCAAGGACAAACACACACACCCATGCCCGAGGGAGGACTCGAACCTCCGCCGGGGCCAGACTGGATGAACCACTTGTCATTGTGTGTGTATAGAGGGTGAAGAAAAATGCCACACATGACGGTCAGTATGGGATTCCTCATCCCAATTCATTTCGTAGAAATGTGATTTAAAAAAGAGGCTCTGGCAACGCTGTAACTGCATGCAGCGTGGGGAGGAACAGATAGCTTGAACCCTGCTCTGTGTTAATGCTGTCCCATTAGGTCTGAGACGAGGCAATGTCGGGGGGAGGAGCGGAGGAGCGGAGGATGGGATGGGACAGGATGGGATTGGATGGTATGGAATGGGGAGGAGGGACGGACTGATATGCCGACCAGCCGATGTTTGAGTCTTCTTAGCACCAAACTTTTTTTTTCTTAATTTCGGTTAAAGCATCAAATTGTATCCGATTTACATCTCCACAATGGGGTATCTTCTATATTTTTTTGTTACTTTTACCTATATTTAAACATTAAGACACTTATTACGGACGTAAATGACTCCTTTGTGTCTTCCTTAACACGGATAGAGCCAATAGAAAATAACAGTGGATATAGTAACATCGTCTGTATCCAATGAGTTACAAAAACACACTATGTAGACCAAACTAGATTGCACATAACGCTACACACAGTAGCTCCATTCTGTACATTTGATGCCCAGGGTTATCTTCACAGAGACGTTACATACACGTACGAGCAGCGTTCGCCTTAGAGAAGATTTTCAAAGCGACCACCTTGCATTTTCTGGATCCTACGCAACAAACCTGCATCAGTGGTTATTCAAGCGGTATGCACGCCAGCTATTAGGTGGTGTACATCGATCGTAGTAGTACTAGAAACTTGTTCCTTTAAGTTTCCCCACAATTAAAAGTCTAGTGTATTTAAGTCTGGTGAACATGGAGGCCAGAACAATAGACCTCCACGTCCAATACATTTCCAGGAAACGCTTCATTTAAATAGTTATGCACATTCATTCCAAAGTGAGGCAGTGCACCATTATGCTGAAACCATAGCTGTCGTTTGGAACCGCGTGACCGCTACGGTCGCAGGTTCGAATCCTGCCTCGGGCATGGATGTGTGTGATGTCCTTAGGTTAGTTAGGTTTAAGTAGTTCTAAGTTCTAGGGGACTGATGACCTCAGTAGCTAAGTCTCATAATGCTCAGAGCCATTTGAACCATAGCTGTCGCGAAAACCAAGTGGAGTCAGTAAGAGCTCAAAATCACTCCTCCCACGATTCCAAACAACAGGTTTATGCCAAAACGTTCCTGAAAGCTACGTTCACGGGGTTGAAAATGTCTTCGCGAGTGAAGTTACGAGTATGTTCGTCAGTCCATATCACGTTTTTTATAAAATGTTCGTTATCTTTCACTTAATGCAAAAGCCATTCACAAATCTGCACTCATCGAATGCAGTCTTCTGGCCGATGGTGTTCAGTTAACGTGTAATGATATGGTTGCAGTTCTTCATCGTGCAACACTTAAACAACCAGTCTTTGAGATCTTGAACTACCTTGCAGTAAAAAGGGTACTTCGTCAAGATGACTGAAGAACGGTTTCAAGAATCGCGACCCCTGCTTTTAGAGTATATCTACAATTCGGACGACATCTGTCCATTTTTGTGGACGAAGATTGCCGGTTTCCCGAATGTGTTGCTTCAGGCGACGAAATACATTGTTTTCAGGACGAAGCCTTTGAGGGTACAGCGCAGCATACGCACTAGCAGCAGCAGCAGCAGCCGCTGGGTTATCGGATGAACCTGGTACCAAAGGCATATCGACGTCTATATCGCTCGTGTACTCCATAGGGAAGCCGCACTGCATGAGCTTGCCAGGCCAAGTTACGGTGGGGAAATTGCGCTATTAGTAGAAACATGCTCGCAGTTTCAAATGGTTCAAATGGCTCTGCGTACTATGGGACTTAACATCTGTGGTCATCAGTCCCCTAGAACTTAGAACTACTTAAACCTAACTAACCTAAGGACATCACACACATCCATGCCCGAGGTAGGATTCGAACCTGCGACCGTAGCAGTCGCGCAGTTTCGGACTGAAGCGCCTAGAACCGCATGGCCACCGCACGCAGTTTAATGAATTCCAATGTCAAGTGATAAGTTACTGTTGTCTGACAAAATGATGTCACTTTTTTCAAGAAAACCTTCCTGACGCTCAAAGGAGGGGTGAGGGCAAAGTGGGGGCCTTGCCACTATGTTTCAATCCCTTCCCCAGGAACCAAGGAAAGCGTAGGGAACGTGGATTAAAGGTACAAAGCACATATTTCGACTATTATTATAAATTTTTAATTTATATTTAATTATTTAATGCCACCTAGCATACCAGGAAACCGACGTCGTGAGGAGGAGGAAGCAGCAAGTCGCCACACTCAGTAGGACTGTCGACTCATAGTTTTTCAGAGAAGAACAAAAAATGTGTGTGAAATCTTATGGGACTTAACCAGAGAAGAACATTCCAATGCCCAGAGATTAACCAGTACTAATAGTGGAAAGGGGACTTCTCATTGCAGTAACATGCCAAATCTGTGGTGGGTTAAGAAAGACACTATAAAGAAAATTGGAGAAAAGTGGTCTGTATTTCGGATTGTGGACAACTGCACAATGTCATTCATTAAGTAAGTTCAGAATTCAAGGACACTTTTCTCACTATCAGCAAACAAGTAGGGACCTGCGTGTCCCCAAATCCCCCTCACGGAGTTGATCTTCGTTTGTGGGAAGTATCCCAAGTCCAGAAATAAGGGCAGGTGAGGAGATATCTGATGAGGAGTCTTACGGATAATTAGTGGCAGGATCTGTCGCACCAAGAACCGGACTCCTATTGCCGATCCATACATCAGGCTATGCTCGTCCGTGTCGAGAACATCACAAGTGACACACAACGGTGTGCCTGCAAGGTGAATCCCGTCAGGGTGTGCCCGGCATATTTGCTTATTATTTACCGCCATGCATACATCAGTGCAAAGATAAGGAGCCCACACCGATCGCCAGACGGCGGCCGGTTGACATGGGGATGCTTCCACTCAACCACATCGTGACCTATTCTGCTCAAGAGTTCCATAGATCGCCATCGTGGCCATCAAGAGCGTTGGAAATACTGCAACACAGACAAAGCTCAGTTTGAGGAGAGAATGACGGAAGTAAAAGGATGGTTGGATGACCGAAAGCTGGATAGCGGATGAGAGGCAGCTTAGTGCAAGGGCCACCAGCAACAGGCTGGTAAGACACTCGGGACAGTGACGCCACAGCACCATTTGTGAGCTGACGAAAAGGCTATCGCTCTGTCAAGAACATGATACAGGCTCAAACTGCCCTGCACCGTGGAGGGGTGAGGGCCTCATACTGCATCTTGAACAGCAAGCTCTGGCACACATACGAACCTAATGCCGCTAGCTTGTGGTGGGCCATACATGGCGGAATGGGGAGTCTCTGTGCTACTTGTGGGATATGGGACGCCCAATATACATTTACGTATCGTGTCCGTTACAGAAGATAGAGTTCCCAGCTCCTCGTGCGCCGCCGATCACTTGTGAAATCGAGTATAAACAACGGATAACAGCAGCTACACACAATGGAGCAGAGTTGTCCGCTGTAAGTCCTACACCTATAGCCATGGTGCTCTATTTGTGGACTTTGAAGCAGCTACCAGAAGCTTCAACATAGTTGGTAACCCATATCAATGACTCCCTGACCTCAACACCACTACGAAGAGCGATGACGAGGTCGTCCACATAAACAATGCAGCCGAGAGACATCCCAAACAGTCGTTGACAGATGCTGCAGCAGACCTGCTGTTTCATGGCGAAAGCATACAGCACTGCAGAGACTGGGCAGTCTTGGCACACCGAACGACGGATTAAGATGGGAGGAGTGAGGCGGGCATTGTCGAGTACACGGGACATAGCTCCACCAAGGGGGCGCACGACGACGTCGAAGGTAGTGTCAGGGTATTCCATATTGCGGACCATCCCTTCCAAGTAATCGTGATAGACCTGATCTAACGTCTGGCTGACGACAAGAGCAGCCAAAAGTCCAGGCACACGAGAAGTGTGAACCAAAGTGAATATGCCCCTATAGTGAGAAAGGGCAGTGCAGATGTTATTGGCACCTCCAAAAGAAGTTCGATCAGGGGAAACCACGTACGAGACCGTGCAGCCAACAGCTGGGATGGATCTTCATGTTGCTACTGAGCGACGCCAGGGGTGGTAATCCAATATCTGTGATGTAACCAGAGGCTTGTGCATGGGAAGGAGGAGACCGTCGATGAAACCGTCTGGGGCCTGCGTGAGGGGCGCCATAAGGTCCCAATAAATTTCTGTGAACACCCGCGCCATTAGTGGACGAAATATCCCAACAAACTGTAGCAGGAGGCCATTAGAATCATTGATTCCGTCCTCCATAACGTCAGGAAACGATCCATCACTGCATCCTCAGGAACCGAGCCAAAGAAGAGTCGGTAGACTGCTTTGATGCTGGTAGGTTCGTGATGCTGTGCAGAGTACAGCATAACATAATGTGCATGGAGGGAAGCTCCAATATCGCTTTGGGTATCTAAGTGCTGCCCGTCATCAGTCATGAGAACATAAAACAAGTCCTATGACGGTTGCGCCATTCTGCTGTCTCGTGGTATATGGACGCTCCTGCACTAACCTGTCGTTTGTGAGCGCCCTGGCCATACCTTCTTCAAGGTGACGTTGAGAGAGGGCACTGAGTTGTGCCCTAGCATGATTCATCCTCGCCTGACACTCTGACGAATATGGAATCATTGTACATTCAGGGAGGGTGGTGAAGTAAAAATCCTGAGTTCGTTGCCATCATGCCACGACCGCCCCTCCACAACCAATCAAGACCTTGTGGAGGGCAGGCTTTATGTAGAGGACACACCGTGAAGGCGTCGACAGCAAGCTCCTCACATTTTCTCGATGGGCTGCTTCCGGTCGAATGAAGTAAGATGGATCGTGTTCAGTTTCCATGGTCCCCAGACACGCCACCCCCTTTGGCGGTAGAGACTGATGGTACAGATGTATGCGTCATGGTCAGAGATAGCAACGGCCCACACTTCAGAAGCCTACACCCCATTGGCAGCACCGCAAGAGGTATAAAAAAATCGAGGCGAGTGGAAGAAACGTTAGTGAAATGAATAAACCCCAGACGATCATCATGAACATGCTCTCAAGAGTTCACAAGGTTGAGATGCTAGACAACTACCGAAAAAAAAATTGTCGTTAGGTTTAAAGACGGCCACCACAACGTCCGACAGCACCTCAAACGGGAGATCGATAGCCCTCAACCTTTCGATTCCAAAACCAGTGTGATCAATCACGACAGCTCTTATGTGGTAGTCAGCTTATCCGTATCATGGCGCCGCACAAAGTCGGCTCACATCACTTCATTCGTCAGATTTACGTTAACAGTGGTACCAAGGATCGAAAAATGAATTCCGAGAACATTTTGCGGCGGGAGACGCATTTCATCCCGTATAAATCGTTCTACTTCATACGTTTTTGATCGTTCATGATCCTAAGGAAAAGTCGATTTAACCGTGGCTTGGCCATAGGAAAACGCGGTGATGGTCAATGAACTCGGACATGTCGGGAAGCCGCTCACGGAAGTTAACAAACGCATCCTCGCTCGCAGTCGCAATACAACAGGTGGCGCAAAAAAGACGTGCTCGCCTCACCACTGTCGAAAGCAGACTAAAAGTCAACTACGTCTTCTGTTACGTTAGTGCGGGATGATACACATTCCTCTGTACATTCCGATGCCCTGCTCGATGTGACAGTGTTGCCAGCTTCTCGTTTTCGTACATCTTTTTTCAAAATACACCCGATCCGATTCTGATAGATAATGTTTTGCTTGAAACTGGATGAGATGTACTGATCTCGAGATCCGGCATTTTCTCTTCGCCCTTTATCTATTGCATACAACTGCACACTGTGTGTGTGTGTGTGTGTGTGTGTGTGTGTGTGTGTGTGTGTGTGTGTGTCGATTCGGCATTAATGCTGTTAATAACAATACCTACAACAAAAAATAGTCTCAGTATTATGTTCTGCGTATCATAGTCTTTGGATGCGCCTATATTTCCCCCCACAAACTACTCCTTACCGTTACAAATATCTGGAAACAGTAGTAGCAGTAGCCTTATACTAAACATTATTCTCTCAAGAGTTTTTCAAAGACCTCTTTTCTTAGTTATTATTTTCAATGTTTCACCATGTACAATATCTGTCCATTTTATTGTTGATATTTTTCTATAGTATCAAGTTTCGAATGTTTCAATCTGCGTTACCATTTCCATCATCTACGTTTCACTTCCATACGATGCTGAGTCCCATAGCAGTATTTAATATTACCTCAACGCTATTGTTGGAGAAAGCTGAGGCTGAAATTCTTCTTGTCACTAGCTACTACATAGCCCACCTTCTGCTTACAATTACCCTACACTCATATTCATATCTATGTTTGCTATCCATTCTATTCGACAGATCTTCTAAGTCTTGCTTTCTTATGGCAAGAAGTACTATGTCGTGTGTTCTCTTTGCACTTTTATCCGTCTCCTGAAGTTTTACTTCGCTTTTTTCATTGCTGCTTCGACATCCTACTCAAGTAAAGGTAAAAGTGTACTGTAACCACGCTACACGCCTTTCTTAAAAAGTGCATGACTGTCTTTGCCGCCGGCCAACGTGGCCAAGAGGTTCTAGGCGCTTCAGTCTGGAACCGCGCTGTTGCTACGGTCGTAGGTTCGATTCCTCTCTCGGGCATGGATATGGGTGTTGTCCTTGGGTTACTTAGGTTTAAGTAGTTCTAAGTCTAGGGGGCTGATGACCTCAGATGTTAATTCCCATAGTGCTTAGAGCCATTTGATTTGAACTGTCTTTGCCTTTCTTTTGTTACTCTCATTTATTTTCATAAAATTTCGTAGAATATTATCTTTGCCACGCATTTCGTCCTCTTTCGTCTCATGATATCGAACATCATGCTACATTTATCAGTGGACAAAGCGCCTGCTGAGGGAACACTTGTTCGATATGTGAAAGTTTTGAGTGAGAAGTAGTCCGTTGGACGCTGCATAGGCGGCACGTGACAGGACGCGTCAGGCTGACGTAAGGAGGGAGCAGAGAGCAACGGCCCAGTCCGTGTCAGCCGCACGCTGCATGCATCAGCGTGCTCTGGCCCGCCCCACCCGCAAACTCAGCATTTGATTCCCTTCGAGAGGATACTGAACTTCGAGAACTGCACATCTATGCTCGCTCATAAGTTACAAAATGAGTTACGACAGTTAGGATTACATTTACATCTACATGATTACCCCGAAATTCACTCGTAAGTATTTGCAAAAGAGAACAACTATCAGACTATTTCTATACCGTTCCTCTCTCTAATAACACTTTCCGAGACAGTACAGATTTTTATTATTTTATCACGATGCTCATTCCTTGCAATGTAGGTGGTAGTCAACAAAAAAAAAATTCGCGTTCGGAGGAGAAAGTTGAATGAAATTTTTTTTCAATCGGTCTTGCCGCAGCGATAAACTTTGTTGTAATGATCGCCAACCTTACTTGCTTATCGTATCCTTGATACTCTCTAGCCTATTTCACGATAATTAAAAGTAATCGGTCCTTCTTTGAACGTTTTCGATATTCTCCGTCAACCCCATATGCTAAGAAACCTATACCGTGCAGCAAAACTTCAGCAGACGACGGACAAGCGCAGTATAGGTAACCTTAACAGGTTCGTTGCATCTTATTGTTCGTAACTGCGGTCCCTATGCATTTTTTGGAATCGACAGCTGCTATATTTGTTTCATTTAGCGAGGAAACGAAAGTTAACGTTATTGTTTTGGTGCACATGTAGAGGAAAACGCGCTTTTCATTTTAAATGTTAACTGCAACTTTTCACACCACGCAGAAATTTTTTGTAAATCATTTTGTATTCCTTTTGATCTGATGACTTTACTACAGGCCAAACGACTTAATCACCTGTAGACGATCTAAGAGGGTTGCTCAGGCTGTGTATTAAATAGTTTGTGCATGAAAAACCTCAGGCGACCTGCAACACTTCAATGGCGACCATCAGATGTAGCTTCAGTTTGATTAATTAATATGAACTGTGACCATTCTGAAGGGAATCGAACAGCAAAACTGAGATGATACTCCGTATGCATGCAACTTGATTAGGCGCAGCTTGTGAGGTATGGTCTCAAAAGCGTTCTGGAAATCTAGATATACGGAATCAGTTAGAAATCCCCTGTCGATAGCAGTTATTACACCGTGCGATTAAAGACCGTGTTGCCTTTCACAAGAACGATATTTTCTTAATGCATGCTGAATCTGTGTCAAGTCGTTTTATTTACGATGTTTCATAGTGTTGGAAAGCAGTGTACGTCCCAAACTCCTACAAGAGATCAAGTTCAATTATATGCGTCTGTAGTTCAGCGGATTACTTCTATTTTCCCCATTCTGCTTTGGTGTAACATGCGCAACTTTCCCGACATTACGGACGGATCTTTGACGGGTGAGCGGTTGTATGTGACTATAACTATTTCATCAGCATATCCTTACGCAATCTCGGCCAGGAACTTATCATTTATTATGTGTCATAAGTGGCTCTGCTAAACAGAAGGTATCTACTTCCTAATCACTCAAGTTGGCAGCTCTTCTTGATTCGAATTTTGTATCATTTACTGCATAGTTTTTGGTGAAAGAATTACGTAAAGTTGTGTTTAGTACCTTCGATTTAGTTTACTTTACCATTGCAATCACACAGTGAAAATATTGATGTGTCTTGCCACTGGTGTAATTTACACAAGACCACAACCGCTTTGGATTTTCTACCAGATTTTGAGACAAATTTTCGCTGGTGAAGCTATTAGAAACATCTCGCATTGAAGTCCGGATTTGATACATTGTTTGTTTCATAGGTTCAATCGAAATGTAATGATCCTTAATCTGGAAAATATCTGAGTAAATTATTACAGAATATATATTTTATACAGAAATCGATATGATTTGACTTAGAGTTAAGTCCACAAGTCCTAAGTGAAACAGAACTCATGGAAGAGGAGCACATAGAAAAAGACGTTAAAGAAGTTTTCATGTAGAAACTAATACAACAAACATTAGAAAGATGTATATGTTTCTAGATGTGTGTAGATATAATGCATATATTTCCTGGTATGTTGTACTCAAGCATCGTCAACGAAAAAAATTTATAACGTTTACTTGCAGTGGCCATATTAAAAATTTTTGTGTGTGATTACTTGCAGTTTGTGACACGAACATGATTTACTGGGAATTTATACGTACGAAAAGAGATGGTAGACTTTATCATTCTTTGCACATTACAATGACATGAAAAAATTGTTATGGTGCACGAAAATGCTGGTTATTTGTTAACAGTTTGAAAACATAAATTTATAATGCTGATATTTATCGTTGAAATAATATTAATGTCGTCGATTAATCACATAACTTTATAGATGTTATAACGGAACTTATTTTCACACAGAACCATTCGTGGAAACTGCCACCACCGAGCGAGGTGGCGCAGTGGTTAGACACTGGACTCGCATTCGGGAGGACGACGGTTCAATCCCGCGTCCGGCCATCCTGATTTAGGTTTTCCGTGATTTCCCTAAATCACTCCAGGCAAATGCCGGGATGGTTCCTTTCAAAGGGCACGGCCGGCTTCCTTCCCCGTCCTTCCCTACTCCGATGAGACCGATGACCTCGCTGTCTGGTCTCCTTCCCCAAAACAACCAACCAACCAAACTGCCACCATAAAGAAATATTTCAGAAGTTATGATTTACTTTTGAAAATATGTTAAGGTTCCAGGTCGCTATCCCGACTGCAGTAATTTTAAATCCCAAAGCTCTATTAAAGCTGCCGGATTATAAGAATCTTCACTGCCATGTAGGATGGTTTGTGTACTCTGATGAACTTAAGGTTTAAGCTAAAGTTTGCCACACTAGCCGTAAAGGCCATAGTGAAAGAGTTAGAATGTGACCAACATGTATAAGACCGGAAGATCTCTAGACGAACAGTCATACCTCTTGACGACTCATGGGTATCCTGTGTTCGTCCATGGCATCTTTTGAGTGAGAATAAGAAAACCAACACTTTAATTGTACCAAAGGATGCCACCTTGTAGCCAGAATTCATACGGTCTGCCGGACGTTTCCTCCTCCAGCTTAGGAACTACACAAAACTGAAACAGCCTGTAAACATCTAATCGCAGTGTCTGTACCACTTAATCTGACTTCTTCGTGTGTTCACATCAGTGTAACTCCTGCTGCGCGTTAGCGTTCCCGTATTAAAATATTACATGTGTAGACAGCCGACTCATTGTGCGGCGTGTAACGAAACACAGACCATTCGCTCTATTTGCCAACTCTACAAGAAGCATCTCTGCCTCACCAGTCCATACAAAATATTTTTTGATAACAGTGGTCACGAAGGTGGTGAAGATCTGTCAGTGTACTGAATATTTGAAGAGTGAAAGTGGCGTATGCTTGATCTAAGAATAGGATAGATCTCTCGCAGTGGAATATTTGTTGAGAGGGAAACACAAAAATTACACTACGCTAGTGGTTGCCCCCTATACGCCTAGCAGTTTTGATTATGGAACCCGAAATGGTCTGCCTGATCGCTGACAGACCTCAGTTCGGATATCTTACGCAACGCTTTAGGATTAACTACAGGTGTACAATTTCCAGAGGCCGCTAAGGTCTACTTACATGGAGTGAAGTGTATGGAACGCAAACTAGCAAACAGATTTTTGTCTCTTTTCGATGAAAACAGTGTTAATGATCCTCCAAAACTTGAGTATTAGCTTCAACGTGACGCGGCATGTGTGCCGAGAATATTAAATTATTAAATACCAACGCAAAACCTCTATAGTCATATATCTTTTGTGTCCAATTGGAGACCACCAGACGCTGGGAGGACACTGAATATTTCTTGTGTTAGGAAGACAACTTGAATTTACGGTAAACAATGTGGCAACGTGTGTCGTACAGGAACTGTATTAAAGTAAGGACTTCAATTTGAATCCTTAAACTACATTTAGGTAACCTGGGCTGACTGTAACCTTCCCAGCTCCTCTGTCCTTCCATTTCCTAACAGCCGCTATCGACCACACGCACTCTTCGGAAGCTTCCAAGTGAAATGCATACTTTTGTCCAATGTAAATTTCTCAAACTTACGCTTGACATGCGAACGTGCCGTGAACACATCCGGTTACAATAGACGTATGAACGAGGCCAAAGGAGGTACAAAATGCTTTGCAGATTCAACGCCCCGTCACCATCAAACTCAAATGGTTCAAATGGCTCTGAGCACTAAGGGACTCAACTGCTGTGGTCATAAGTCCCCTAGAACTTAGAACTACTTAAACCCAACTAACCTAAAGACATCACACACATCCATGCCCGAGGCAGGATTCGAACCTGCGACCGTGGCGGTCGCGCGGTTCCAGACTGTAGCGCCCAGAACCGCTCGGCCACTCCGGCCGGCCATCAAACTCATCAGACACGGACTACAAACTCGGAATGTACCACGGTGAAGCAGGGAATTGGCTGCAACCTTTTCAAAAGATTCCCGACTCTCACTGGCTAGTGTGGCCGAGCGGTTCTAGGCGCTTCAGTCTGGAACCGCGCGACCGCTACGGTCGCAGGTTCGAATCCTGCCTCGGGCATGGATGTGTGTGATGTCCTTAGGTTGGTTAGGTTTAAGTAGTTCTAAGTTCTAGGGGACTGATGACCACAGATGTTAAGTCCCATAGTGCTCAGAGCCATTTGAGCCCCCACTCTCAAAATAAGTCCAGTCATTTTTTAAGTATTCTAAACCGGATGCTTCACGTTTATTCACACGTCCATCTTTGGTAGTGTATTGACTTTTATTATTCTGTAGTGTATACTTTGAGATAAAGAGAAAGAATACATCGGATACGCTGTAATATAAGGTACTGGAGAGAAAAAAAAGTGAAATGAACAGATGAGATCTCAGATTAATAGGTTGAAACCCGACTCTAAACTGTTGTTCGATTCGAGCTTGACGGTGTGGAACTGAATTCATGACCGATTGTTGATGCGCTTTGGCCAATGTGTCTATTAGTCTAGGTGCATCGTACACTGGTACAAAAGTACTTCCAGTAAAACATTGTTTATAAAGTTCACTGAAGAATATAAACTGCATAAAATTATCAAATTGTATTTGGAGTGATTTCGAATGTCTCTAATGTTACAACCAGGAATTAATTTTGCACTTGGGAACAGTTTATTAATGAAACATCCACTTATTTCGTGATAAATAAATAATTGGTTCCGCAGTCGGTAGTTTCAGCCCGTAAAGGAGGTCTCAAATGCTATCCAGTTACAATCTGTATTAAAGTTTATTGCTAACATGCTTCACAGTCTGTCACCCAGGTAGCCAATTTTTTGTGAGTCGGTAACTCGGCTTCAATCCCGCAGTTTCTAAATATCGAAACTGTGCACATATGCGGTTGTGTACGGCCCAAAAAAGTCCAACAGGTCTTTAGTAAAGCCCTATACACCCGTCCTTCAGTAAACAGTCAAACTATAAAGGCTCGTAAGTGAGAGGGAATAACTCTTGCGATTGCTAATACCCTG
This sequence comes from Schistocerca americana, assembly GCF_021461395.2. Lineage (NCBI taxonomy): Eukaryota > Metazoa > Arthropoda > Insecta > Orthoptera > Acrididae > Schistocerca > Schistocerca americana. The sequence continues at coordinate 380,555,635 of NC_060130.1, read as the reverse complement.
TGGCCCGTCCTTCCTCACAGGGACCCAGAAACGAGACCTTTGCACACTAGGCCCGAAACACCACGCCTACGTCGTTTACGTGAAGTCGCTATCAGTATTCACTTCCGAGCCCACACAGTTGTTCGTGACGCCAGTGACTATAAATTACGTGAAATTTTTGACTTTCAGACAAATAAGGTGATGAAAATAATAACATTAAATTGGCGGTAATGCGCTGATCATTTTGATATGAAACGTATCTTGGTTAGCTACGTCCTTATTCATGACATGATAAGTACGAAAGTTACGCTTCCGAGAAAAGTGACTGACTTTACCTTTTACCAAAGTAATCTTACAGATCCAAATAATTGCCAGTGTTACTTTACACTGCTTCACATTACGTTTGGTACTATTAGAACTTTATTATCTTGCACTTTTTTATGCCTAGTCGTCAAATTCTGATACCAAGAGTTAACACATATTCACAAGTATGGAGCGAAAAGTATGAAAGCGAAAGAATGACTTAACAGCATACTGTGGTACTTATTGTTTGTTAATATTACTCAGTGATAGTTATTATTGTATGATTAGTTAGCGCTGATGGCTAAATAAGTATGTTTATGCGGAATATAGTTGCATCAGTTGACAGCGCTCCCAGATTGCCATGTACAGACACCTTGCTCATTGTTATATCTGGTTTATTTCAGCAATCATAGTTTCAGCTATATAGTGTGCTACTCAAACAAGAATAGTATCAGTAATTTGTATTTTTGTATTAATCTTTGCGCAATTATGTGTAAATCAGTATTTCTAGTTTCTCCATACCTCTATTGGAGATAAAGGTGTTGTTGATTTCATACTACAATCACATATCACTGTTCAGACAGTAGAAGTGCCGTGAAGTTAACATTAGAGAAAATTGCTTTCCACTTAGTAAATAGTCGAACCGTATCGGGCACCTACTTGAGAGGGAGTAACTCCCCCCATTGCTAATCCCCTGTGGCCCTTGCGATGGTTTAAGGTACCTGTGACATTAGGGGGTTGAAAACCTGCTGTTGTATTGTGGTTGGTCGTACAGATTTCGTACCTCACGAAATCCAGCTGACCGAGATCTGTTTTGTACTGCTCATGCCCAACTGATCCCCACCCAATCTTCTTCTCTGTATTCCTTCGCACAACTCCGCATATAGCATGTGCAGCAACATCAGGAGGAACTCATAAACAACGCCAAGGTCACCACCGGGTCCCCAGCAATAGATAAACAAAGCTAAGTCAGGATAAGCCTTTCTTTATTACGAAGTTTATACCACATGTACAATACATTATTGATTCACTTCTTGGAAGCACTATTTATATATTACGCTAATTAACTTCACGAAAGCGGGCAGACCACGAATTGTTTCTGAATAGCGGAAACAAACACCAGTTGGGAAAGGTAATTGTTCCACTATATCTCAGCAGTGTTCTGCACCACTATACACAGTCCTGTCCCCCAGATCACTTGTGTCCCTCAATAAGTCTTGCACGTCCAGTGCTCACGAGTGTCCAGCCTGTTTCGAGCGGTATCGTATCCAGACTGGCTTGCACATCGAATTTTTGTGCCAGAAGATGGGGAGCCGGTATTTCCTTTCACGCTGATTTACATTTTAATGTCGTTTTATAGTAATTGTGGCTTTGGAAAAGCAATTAATCCTTCCAGATGATGTGTTGAGAGATGGACTCTCTTTGCCTGTACGTCTTGAATTTGGAAATTAGTTTATTATTGTAAATAGTCATGTACACAGTTTAATAAATGCAGGGTTCTGATCATTGACGCCCCATATTTTGTTGGACTCCATTACTTTTTAGGCACCAATGCTAAATTAGACCATTGACTCCTTCTACCCCCGCCCCCCCCCCCACTTCAAGGGGGGTCAATGGGTGAGCCTGGCCCCATCCCGTCAGCGGAATCCGACGTGTCGCATTCCACTTACTCATTAACAAAGGGCCATTCTGTCTCTTTAAATGGCTAGTTTCCACTCCGGCATCCGCTCTCAAATCATTTTTCAGCTCAAACACAGGGTCTTAGGCTAATTCGGCTTTCTCCTCATTCCTGTTTTTTTCATTACACTCTGCATTCAGTTTCTCTGAAAACATGTAGGTCTTACGGAGCCATCGATAAGCTCTTCCGTTTAAAATTCGCTGATAATATTCTGGTGCGCCCACTGTCATCTTTCATGGTGCTGAGGAGAATATGTGAAGAATGATTCATACCGAATGTGATTAGCCAGAACTAATCTGGCTGTATAGGAAACTTCAGCGAAATCGTCTGTTGCATGACATCACTGAAAGGAAACTGGGAGTGCTGACCTAGGAAGGAGGAAAAAGCAATTATGTTATATTTAGGCGAAAGGAGGTAGTAGTACACTGTGATTCCGTGATATTGTCACGAATTTTCAGGGGTTGTGGAAAAGGGCAAATGAGTCAATTAGTAGTAAGGGATCCTGGTTCGGAAATAACGGAGTCGAAAGTTGTAAGCGGAAATCGTTCTGATACCTCTGACACTGGAATACTACTTTTAATAGAAGATTGTAGGGTAGGAAACTATCAGAGGTGGTAGTAGATCCAAAAGAAGAAAAAAATACCTAGTAAACTTGGATTCTGAAATGCATACCTTAAGTGCTACGAACACCTATTCACCTTCGTTGATGTGAAACACATCTCTTCTACTGCAAGCTCTTTGTTTTCCATATTTTTGGAGAAGGTAGTATGGGCCAAAACAAGTAAAAAGTTCAGTAAGTATAGGCTATAAAATGCATACCTTACCTTAGAGGTTTGAGCACTTGTTCATATTCACTACTGTGAAACACATTTCTTCTCCTGAACTAGTGCCCATAGCTCTTAAGGAATGCGTATTAGAGCGCTCATTTAACTGACATTTTTTCCTGTTTTAGTCCATACTACCACATCTGCAAGTTGGCTACCCTAAAGTCTTAGCAACAACAGTACCGGTAAATTTGTTCCGGTGTCAGAGGTACCAGAACAATTTTCGCTTATAACTTTCCACTCGGCCGCTTCCGGAGCGTTATCCATTACCTCAAATTGATACATTTGCCCTTTACTCCATCATCCCTGAATGTTTGTGACATAATCATGGAATCACCCTGTTTATTAGAAAGGGTGGAACAGGTTGCAGGAAAAACAGCTAAGATTACTGTTGATTTTGTAATTGAACTGCTAGTGTAAGGAGAACTATCAGGCCCTCAATTAGTGAAACTGTGTTTTGTTATAAGCAAACTCATGACCCAGTAATTAAATAAAAAACTATACCTGACCATGATAATGAAAACAAGGTTAAATGAGAAGCTAATGCTTTCTATATTGACCAAGTTTAGAAATGCCAGGTATAATATGAATAATGGAGAATCAACGCACATGAAAATCACGTGTAAGATCCCGTCAAAACTGCTAAGTGTGATAGCGAACAGCTCAGAGTCCAACACTCTGTAATGTGTATAGGAGGTCTTTAATGTAATTTCAGTACTCAGAGAAGAAAAGAGAATACCTGATGCCAATACGACTTTTGAATACTGTTCCCCAACAAAAAAATTTAATAGGCATGGATTTACAGGTAATAGTAGGGAAATACAGGTAACACCACGTAATTTATTTCATAAATATGAACAAGTATACTTCACAGAATCATCGGTAGCATCTGTTCGCTAAGCGACCGCCGTTCTGACTTACTTTCCATGCTGAAACCAGCATGCACAAGAACGGGATATGTATTCTGTATTCTGACATGATTGTCATAAGGAGTGTGACTAAAATATTGAGTTTATATTTCAACTAGTGACTAGTTTCGTTAAGACTTGACAGTTGCGTCATCTAGCGCCTGTTATTGTACATTAGAGTGGTGATTTTATATCAGCCATACGATCATTGTGTCACAGGAGGACACTTTGCAAGAATTCTTGTCAAAATTCGCCATGGTGTAATTTTTATCTATTCTACATTAGGAGACGGAATGAACATTTGAAGAAGCATAGGAACAACTTAGAGTAACTTGGTTCTGCCACCATTGCCTAGTTTGATTATTTCTCGTAATTTTTGTCAAGTGTATGTTCATAATTCCCATTATACAGGGTGTCCAAAAAGTCCCTTTACGATTTCAAAATTTTATTACAACGGCAGTTGTTGAAATATCTTAACAACATTTCTTTCATTGTAATCAGTGTTGATAAAAGTCTTTTTGACAGTGTTTAATAGACCGATATATGGGCGTCTATAGTTGCACGAAGCACATAAAAACGATACTCGATTTCTTGCCATGTTCGCTGTAGCATCAATGGTGGCAATGGCACTACGAATCCTTTGCTTCAAGTCAGCAATGTCCCGTATCTGTGTTTGATACACGATATCTTTCACATGCCCCCATAAAAAAAGTCCAAGTGAGTGATATCTGGCGAACGCAGTGGCCAAGGAATTGGCCCATCCCTCCCAATCCATCTGCGTGGAAATGTTTCATTGAGGAACTGAAGAACATTTAGTCCCCAATGTGATTGTACACCATCTTGCTGCAAAGTGATAGCTGGTTGTAAGTCAGTCAGTTGTGGTGCTACATATTCGGTCATAAAGTCGAGGTAAACATCTGCAGTAATTGTGGAATCGTTGAAGAAAAATGGACCAATTGTTTGGTTGCACATGATTCCACACCACACATTCACTTTTGGAGTATCCCGGTGAAGCTCCCTAGTAACATGGGGACCCTCAGATCCACAGATTCTCAAATTGTGTCTGTTTAAAGTCCCAGAAAAATGAAAAGATGCCTCGTCACTGAAACAAACTCGCTTGAGAAATGCTTCATTCCCCGAAAGGTGTTCCAGCATGTTGAGTGCAAACTCTGTCCGTTTTGGCTTGTCATTTGGCTCAAGTGAGTTGCACTTCGTGAGCGTACGACCGTAAGTTCTTGTGGAGGACCTTACGCAGAATTGAACGTGGTAATTGCAACTGTGTGGCAGCAGTGCGGATGGACTTCGTAGGTGAACGAGTGAAGACGTTTAAAGCGCGATCGATGTTTTCCTCGGATGTTCTTGGTCACCCGCTCCTCCCTTTATCCAACACTGTCCCAGCCTCCATATTTTTTTTGTGCCATTCACGGATTGAAGGGCGCGAAGATGAATCTCTCCCATACTTTGTTCCGAAGTTTCGTTGAGTCTATACATCCGATTTTGTCTCAATAAAGTAGGACTCACATTGTGCCTTCCCTTGAGGAGTTGCCATTTTACAGAGGTTCAGTTCCATCCTTCAACAAACTATCTGAAACACAAAGTTTTAGTATATATAAAAACTTTAGTAAACAGTGAGTAAAATAAAAGAATTTTGTTAAAATATTAGATCAACTGCCGTTGTAATAAAATGTTGAAGTTGTAAAGGGACTTTATGGACACCGTGTATGTTCCCCAACTGATAGTTCTACATTTGACAATGACGACGTAGTTCGTTGAAACCGGTAATGTAACCCTTTCTCATCAAAGAAAAAATTTTATCTTCTGTAAATATGGCTTCACTATTGTAGTGTCAAATAAACTTTTAAAGGGATACGTATTCTTAAAAATACGGGAAACTATCTGAGATCTTAAATACTTGCTAAGTTACATCATGTGCAATAGTTACTTGGGACAAAGCTGGTAACACGAGATCATAAAATAGTGTGGACAAAAATATGCCACTATGTAGTTGAATATTCAGTAATTTAATCAAGAAAGTGGAAATGAGAAGTAGTATGCACAGTTAGATTATCTATATTGTGAACAGAATGACGTAGTGGCTACGTGTAGTCTCTTGTCGTCCATAATCGCCAGTTTAGTCTGGGAGGACTTGGAGAAAAGCGCACTGAGGGTTTTAGCTTTGCTGCCATTGTGCTTCTGGAAATAAGGTGATGATATCTTTTTTGTCTGGCCACATGGTCGTAATACCCTTAATCAATTGTTGTAAAACTTCCATTGCCTTCATCTAAGCATTAAACGTACCATGGAAGTCGAAAGTGACGGAAAGCTTCCATTTTTAAACGACATGGCTTGCGAAAGACATGGTATTCTGGGACATAGTGTTCACTGAAAGCCTAAACATATTGATCGCTGTCTGAATACTAAGACCTGCTGTTTACCGTACCAACGCAGTGTTGTCGTTAGGACTCTGGAACGCTGTACATATTATGTTTAAGACGCGTGTAGTTTAACCCAGGAACTTGCTCATTTGACGGCTGTGTTTAAGGAAAATAGATGTTTCCAGAAGCAGATTCGTCGGGCTGTGGAGTTTGGACCATCCCCAGAAGTGCATGAAGAGGAACATAGATCTATGGCTTTTATTCCTTTTGCTGTGGGCATGTCGTTTAAAACTGGAAGAATTTTAAGGAGTTTTAATATTAAGCATGAGTTCTGTCCACCTTCCAAGATGAGCGCACTACCCGGCCCTGTCAAAGATGATTTGGGGTTTAGAAAGCCCGACGTATATAAAATTTCGTGTCAGTGTGGGAAGTTTGCATCAGCTGTTCGATTCCCATCGTTCAGGACAGGTGCGTCGAACATCGCCATCACACAAGGCAAAACAGGCGGTCGTTCAAAATGGCTCTGAGCACTATGCGACTTAACTTCTGAGGTCATCAGTCGCCTAGAACTTAGAACTAATTAAACCTAACTAACCTAAGGACATCACACACATCCATGCCCGAGGCTGGACTCGAACCTGCGACCGGTCCGGCCGGCCAGGCGGTAGTGGAACAGTATTTAAACGAGGCACATGGGATGGAATTTGGCGAGACTCTGAAAGTTGCAAGTACTTCCGGGGTCTGGAAAAGTGTTCATAAAGCAGCAAATGCCATTACGTTAGCAGATAATTTGTTTAATAAAGGCAAGGGGTTTCCTCTTAACAGGACGTGGAAACCTGTATTATCTTGCATCAAAACACAACGCTCTTTCGTGTTGCTGGCCGGAATGATTAAGGATCTCTGAGTGCGATATATCGTTGGCGTCGGTATTCTACTAGGAGCGTTGCCATCAGTCCGGCCTCAGCGGCGGCAACTGTTGTACGCAGCGCGCGCACGGTGTGCTTTATAAGACAACGATTTGCAGCCTTGGCATCAGTTGTCAGCGGGACTTAGTATCAGCAGCGTTCGCCTGAAGATGGAGGACAAATGGCGCTCCGAAATATCGACTCGTGTTGACTGCAGGATCCGACAGCAAACCCTAGGAGACTACGTAAGGTATATAATCGGTTTCACTTCAAGTGAATATACTACGTAAGCCATTCGGCATCCATAAGACATGTGCAACGTAAGTCGGATATACACTCCTGGAAATTGAAATAAGAACACCGTGAATTCATTGTCCCAGGAAGGGGAAACTTTATTGACACATTCCTGGGCTCAGATACATCACATGATCACACTGACAGAACCACAGGCACATAGACACAGGCAACAGAGCATGCACAATGTCGGCACTAGTACAGTGTATATCCACCTTTCGCAGCAATGCAGGCTGCTATTCTCCCATGGAGACGATCGCAGAGATGCTGGATGTAGTCCTGTGGAACGGCTTGCCATGCCATTTCCACCTGGCGCCTCAGTTGGACCATCGTTCGTGCTGGACGTGCAGACCGCGTGAGACGACGCTTCATCCAGTCCCAAACATGCTCAATGGGGGACAGATCCGGAGATCTTGCTGGCCAGGGTAGTTGACTTACACCTTCTAGAGCACGTTGGGTGGCACGGGATACATGCGGACGTGCATTGTTCTGTTGGAACAGAAAGTTCCCTTGCCGGTCTAGGAATGGTAGAACGATGGGTTCGAAGACTGTTTGGATGTACCGTGCACTATTCAGTGTCCCCTCGACGATCACCAGTGGTGTACGGCCAGTGTAGGAGATCGCTCCCCACACCATGATGCCGGGTGTTGGCCCTGTGTGCCTCGGTCGTATGCAGTCCTGATTGTGGCGCTCACCTGCACGGCGCCAAACACGCATACGACCATCATTGGCACCAAGGCAGAAGCGACTCTCATCGCTGAAGACGACACGTCTCCATTCGTCCCTCCATTCACGCCTGTCGCGACGCCACTGGAGGCGGGCTGCACGATGTTGGGGCGTGAGCGGAAGACGGCGTAACGGTGTGCGGGACCGTAGCCCAGCTTCATGCAGACGGTTGCGAATGGTCCTCGCCGATACCCCAGGAGCAACAGTGTCCCTAATTTGCTGGGAAGTGGCGGTGCGGTCCCCCACGGCACTGCGTAGGATCCTACGGTCTTGGCGTGCATCTGTGCGTCGCTGCCGTCCGGTCCCAGGTCGACGGGCACGTGCACCTTCCGCCGACCACTGGCGACAACATCGATGTACTGTGGAGACCTCACGCCCCACGTGTTGAGCAATTCGGCGGTACGTCCACCCGGTCTCCCGCATGCCCACTATACGCCCTCGCTCAAAGTCCGTCAACTGCACATACGGTTCACGTCCACGCTGTCGCGGCATGCTACCAGTGTTAAAGACTGCGATGGAGCTCCGTATGCCACGGCAAACTGGCTGACACTGACGGCTGCGGTGCACAAATGCTGCGCAGCTAGCGCCATTCGACGGCCAACACCGCAGTTCCTGGTGTGTCCGCTGTGCCGTGCGTGTGATCATTGCTTGTACAGCCCTCTCGCAGTGTCCGGAGCAAGTATGGTGGGTCTGACACACCGGTGTCAATGTGTTCTTTTTTCCATTTCCAGGAGTGTAGTAGCAATCACATCAATCCAATTCCATGAACGACTTTCAGAAAATCACAGTATACACTTAACTGAAAGGAGGACTAACTGAATATATAATTCTTCCGATTACACAACAAAATACCATTCCGTAATCAGCATCAAGCCGACAGAATTCATAAAAAGACGAAACTTTCGTAACACAACGCGCATGGAGGGTTCCTCTGTTCCGCAATTCTTAGCAAATTTAGTACATGAAGTTAGTGAAAAGTGACCGTGGGATACGAACACCACAGGAATGGTTTAACAGAAAATCTTATACATGATTAACTCCTTGGAATAGCCGCAGTAAATAGAAATTGCGCACCAATGCTACATGACATGCTGCCGCCACATCTAAATCAAGCCATGCCGTCTAGACATATCAAGCGCCCGTGAACAAGTGTCTATTTCACAGCTGTTCGATAGCATGATCTCCCGACTGCCTGCACGTTGATAAGCTCATAGCACGGAAACTTCTGATACAAAGTATCCGCCCAACATCTCAGAGAGAGAACTCAAAGATCTACGCGGTACGTATCGATACTTGTTATAGAAACACTTTTGCAGAGTATCACCAAAGACAAGATCGCCAGTTAAGGAGAATACATCACTGTGAAACAGAAAGTGGCCGATTAACAGCTTACTTTCAAACTGAAGAAAGTAATTCACGGAACATGTTGCTGAAGAACAATAACGATAGTAATAATAGTGATAATACGAAGGTTGGAACTTAAATAATGGTAACTATTTATTCACAACCGATACAAAAGAGCTATATGTTTGTACCTGATACTGTCCTTCAAAGTAGTCACCAGAGTTGTGTAGAACCCGTTGCCAGCGATGTGGAAGGCGTAATATACCGTTAGCACAGCCTGTTCTGTTGATGATGCGAATGAAGTGGTCTACTGCCTGTCGAATTTCTGGAACAGTTCTGAAGCGAATGCCACGAAGTGGTTCCTTCATCTTCGGAATCAAACCAAAGTCGCAAGGACTTAAGTCCGGGGAGTTTGGTGGATGGTACAGTACTTCCCAATCTTATCGACCGAACAGAGCAGCCACAGCTTGCGCTGTATGCGCCCGCGCATTGTCGTGAAAAATGATGTGTGGTGTACGCAGAAAGTGTCGCCGCTTCTATCGCCAAGCTCGTCGCAGGTGATGTTCCAAAAACGAACAGTAATACTGTGCATTGACGGTCTGCCGTGGAGGAACGTAATGCTTTAGGATAACATAGTGACACCGTTATGTTAGGCCGCTCGCTCACCAGTGACTGTGTTTCAAAAAAATGTTCAAATGTGCGTGAAATCTTATGAGACTTAACTGCTAAGGTCATCAGTCCCTAAGCTTACACACTACTTAACCTAAATTATCCTAAGGACGAACGCAGACACCCATGCCCGAGGGAGGACTAGAACCTCCGCCGGGACCAGCCGCACAATTCATGACTGCAGCGCTCAAGACCGCTCGGCTAATCCCGCGCGGCGACTGTTTCCCTCCATTGTGCGCACGCCCGTGACGTGGGACGGGCGAGTCCATTTGCTCGGAGGTAAGGTAGGTATGTCAACAACGTGTACTATCAGCGACAGTAGTAGATTCCATTGCACAGTGTCTCCACAGCAGCGTTGCCACTATTTAAGTTCCAACCCACGTGATTCCATGCATATGGCATGAAAGGAAAACTAAATGTTAAAGTGGCAAATACTACCTTGTTATTTCTAGTTTGCGGTTAATAGGTAACTTATCCAATATTATATCGATCTCAATGCAGTTTCCAAGTTGTTCACATACCACGACTTCCCTTTTCATCATTATATGATACCAGATGCTACATAATGTGTAAGACACAAATGTTGCTGCCGTCAGTAGCACTGACGTAAAGCTATGTTCTATTATGTAAGCTATTAACTAGTATTATTACATTTGCCCTCTGTACCTAAAAAATCTTATTCTCTATAGATAAATGGAGAACTTCTTGTTAAAGTGACAATTTTCAGCTTGCTTTTTGGTTGGTTTTCATGTCAGGATGCAACATTTTTTTTCTATCTTCCGGAATTAAGACTCCGTTTTAAGAAGCCTTACAGAACGATTTGTTGCTATGCACTTTCTCTTGGAAACGGCTACAAGGAAACCGAGAGCAACGACTACCGTCAAGGAACTAGGAAATAAACCAATGCAGATGAGCGATTTCTTTTCTTCTATAGATAATTCAAGTCTAGAACTCGGTTTCCTGTATGGTAACGATTAGTAACAGGACGTAGAGCTTAACTGAGGACGATATTACAACAGACTGCTGCCTGACATACGAGAAACCCATAGAGTTTCTAAATGAAGGACTGAAACTATCAGAAAACCATACCCAGAGAAAGCAGCACGAGGGTAAACGCTGTATTGTAATTGATTCGAATCGACGACCATGTTTCATTAATTAAGCTCAGTCTTGACTCAGAAAAACATTAACAGTGCACTTGTTTGTCCATTTCTGTAGCGAACTCGTGTGCTGCAAGTTTCCTGTCAGTCACTACACTGTATGATTTTCCAGGTAGACACTACTCTCCTTCATATCAGTTTCCGCTCAGTAATCTGCATATAATCCAAGGCGTTACTAAGAGAGATTTCTGGAGAGATAGTTCTATTTACTGTAGTATAGAAAGTGCTCTGGAGAACTCTGTCGAAACATCATTGACATCCCTTTCGTCTATAGTCTTCAACAAAAACAAAATACAAATAAAAAGCCTCAGTTCATACGCACATCTGTGAAGACATGTTATTCGAACGATTTTAACTGAACAAACTGAAGTGCTGCTATTAGCGAAGTATACCGGGACTCGGTAATCATAAACCAGTGACCCTATTTCTTTCAGAAGAAAATGGTTCAAATGGCTCTGAGCACTATGGGACTCAACTGCTGTGGTCATCAGTCCCCTAGAACTTAGAACTACTTAAACCTAATTAACCTAAGGACATCACACACATCCATGCCCGAGACAGGATTCGAATCTGCGACCGCAGCAGTCGCACGGTTCCGGACTGCGCGCCTAGAACCGCGAGACCACCGCGGCCGGCCTTTCAGAAGAAGACTATCTGAGTTTCTTATGATCACTATTCAAGTAACAGTCAGCGAATAAGTCGTTCTTTTCCCAAGATCGTTGTACTGTAAGGGAAAACACATCTCAGAATACTGAAACTACCCGAGTCGTATGTAACATGTTGTTAAATAAATTCTTATAGTATGCAGAGCTATACCCATTGTAACATATTTTATAATTACAGTAAACTGAGTAGTTATCTATTTAATAGTTCTGATGTACATGGGTGCATAGATGTGGAAGTGAGAGATGATCATCTTGTTTACTCAGCTCTCCATCTGTTCGTAACTGCTACAGCGTTACATAATAGTCAATTAATATTTCTTCCTCGTGTGTACATTTGCCGTTGTTTTTTTGCATGGTTTATCCGCACGTGACCCAAGGACCGTGAATAAAAACAGCACGCGAAAGAGTGTTATCACACCAGCCGCGTGCAGGCGAAAGTTCACATGCTGTTATTCTCGCACAACTGCCGAAGGACTCTGGGTCACTTTAATTATCAAAGACTACGCAAAAAATCCTGAAATTTTTTAAGTGAGTTTTATTATTAACGAGAAACAAAGTGTTCGCTTTGGCAGTGTTTTGTGAAATTGATTCCAAAGCGATGCTGCTATTTTTCTTTGTCTTTTCGTTTGCGCTTAGTGTTGACGTCACGATATAGCTTGTTTACGTAGTGTCAGCTGTTTCATTAATCTTAATCGTTGGATCACAGCATAAGTTCCGTATACTGTGAAATCGGCGTTAATGAACTGCAGTACAATTATGCACGAAAACAATGAACATAAACTCTTGTAAATACAAGAGAAAAACTCCCTCTGCCAGAGTCCAGTATTGAACATCATCAGCTACAAGAAAATCAAGACTACATATTGGACGTAGAAGTATCTAGCACACCTCACTTAAATCGAATGCAAAGAGGTGCAGTAAATTCAACGCTCAGCTTATCAACAAACGTTTCAAATGGCTCTGAGCACTATGGGACTTAACTTCTGAGGTCATCAGTCACCTAGAACTTAGAACTACTTAAACCTAACTAACCTAAGGACATCACACATAGCCGGCCGGTGTGGCCGTGCCGTTAAAGGCGCTTCAGTCTGGAACCGCATGACCGCTACGGTCGCAGGTTCGAATCCTGCCTCGGGCATGGATGTGTGTGATGTCCTTAGGTTAGTTAGGTTTAATTAGTTCTAAGTTCTAGGCGACTGATGACCTCAGAAGTTAAGTCGCATAGTGCTCAGAACCATTTGAACCACCACATCACACATATCCATTCCCGAGACAGGATTCGAACTTGCGGCCGTATCGGTCGCCCGGTTCCAGACTGTAGCGCCTAGAACCGCACGGCCACACTGCCCGGCACGTATCAACACTGAGATAAATTTTATTGATCGTCGTGATCCCTCCGGAAGAAGAAAGGAAGGAAGCTTACGGTTTAACGTCCAGTTGACAGCGCGATCGTAGAGGTGGTGACAACTGGAGCGATACATAAGGGGTTGTAGTATTTGGCTCTATTACTCCCTTGAAACTGCTTTTTGGAGCTTTGCAAATAGGCTTTTGCAGGATAGTTTGCATCTTTCTTCAACAGTCCACCAGTTCAGATTATTCAGTATCTCCGTGACGCTGTCCCACTGGTCGCACAACCATTCGTCTTGCCCTTCTTAAGACACGTTAGTCCTACTTTGTACAGAACCCACAGACTTGAGACTTATTCTAGGATGGGTCGAACGCGTTTTTAACCACGTACATCCACGTCTAGGTATCTGACGTTCCTGACACTGTATCGTATACTCCCCGGTGAATATCAAAGATATGATGAGCGTTAGTTAGACGAGAAGGGAATAGAAGCTTTCGAAATGTGGTGCCACAGAAGAATGCCGAAGATTAGATGGGTAGATCACATAACTAATGCGGAGGTACTGAATATAATTGGAGAGAAGAGAAATTTGTGGCACAACTTGACTAGAAGAAGGGATCGGTTGGTAGGGCATATTCTGGGGCATCAAGGGATCACCAATTTAGTAATGGAGGGCAGCGTGGAGAGTAAAAATCGTAGAGGGAGACCAAGAGATGAATACACTAAACAGATTCAGAAGGATGTAAGTTGCAGTAGGTACTGGAAGATGTAGAAGCTTGCAAAGGATAGAGTAGCATGGAGAGCTGCATCAGATCAGTCTCTGGACTGAAGACCACAACAACAACAACAACAACAACAACAACATGATGAGCGTCGTGACAAGCCTGGGAAATTATGGACTTCGAGGCTAACCTAGAAAAGACGTTTGTTTTGGGCGATTAGGTGAATCTCAGCGCATGTAACTCAGTGGCTCAGTGGGTACCACACAAGAACAATGGCCAACCTGGCGACATATTTCTCGTAATAATAGTACGAAAATCCACGTGGATAGACTGTTCCAAGTAATGGCATAATTACTACAGTTTTAATCACATTTTGCAAATTTCTCCCAGTAAAGTTTCTAGTCGTATAAAGGAAAAGACGATTGGACAGCTACAGATCGTGAAGAATGGTGTTGGTGTCTCAAAAATCTACGGATACCAGTCATTCTCTGCTGGGCCCTATTTTGATTAGACCAGGGATGGAGATCTTCCTACACGTCGTCAGAGGGCCTGAAGATGGCGTAATATATCGCCGACACTGGTAGCCCAATAAAATAACAATCTGTAAATTAAGACTGCTTAAATGTGTTTGATTTGATATCCTACTAAACAACCGAGATTCCGCAACCATCTTTGGATAGATGAACACACAGATACTAAACGAAATAAAGTTATGAAAGAGGAATGAGGGGTCCTGGTAGCTGCAGCACGGCACATTTAAGTGGCAGAAATGTTCCCTCGTTGAGCTGATGGAGGATCACACTGCTAGTATCTGCTATTGTGATCTTGCGGGCTTCCTGCAGCCAGTGATGCCGACAGTCTTATTTTTACAAAAATGATGACCTCTTGGTTCAGGACAACAGCTCTTCCAACTGTTGTAAACGCCCTATACCACAGTAGTTTCAACAGGATACCAAAGAGGTCGCTGATTTTGAGTGGCAACCAAACTCACACATAGTTTATGGAAGATTTTCGTGTCTACAATTTTTGCTTTTGTTTTCAAGTTTTGACTATGTTATTTCGTGTATTCTGGATGAACTTTCAGACACGATGTATTCTGATCAATAACCTGAGAGCGTTTTAGATCGTGTCATTCGTACAGAGCGCTTGTGAAGCTCCCTGAAGCGATGTCGGGCGATTCACAATGTTTCTTACGTCTATTTCCATGCTGAAGACAGCAGCTTGTTTATGTTTACATAGGGCAGATGGTGAAATCCCATTACTTTATTCTCTCAAATCTCTGCAGTACGCTACTTGAACTCTGACGTACGTGGTTCCGTAACTGGCCACAAGTATGTGATAACATCGTGTAAGTTAATCCCAGAGTAATGCAATATACTTGAAGTAAACATAACTGTGTACTGCTTTGCACAAATGACTGATTTATATAGCCCTAACTAAAATGTGTGGTAATGAGTGCAAGACTGTGATGTACTGTACATGGCAGGGAAATGAAGACTCCCTGACTGAGCAAAATGTTTTACACTTCCTATTATTCTCCATTCTGAATAACGAACACTGACAAATTGTGTATAAAATAAAATAATATTACAAGAATGCTCTTTAAAAGTTATCTAACCCTTAACGTAATCATTACATTTCAAACATCTGTAATTACTTTTCTTCATGGGTATACCCATTACAATTGCTGCTTTTGGTAACTGACTTGTACCTTCAATTATTGCACCATCAAAAGAAGTAGTTCCACGAGTAAGTAATATTCGTTATTGCCTTTCAGTTCCACAGTAGATGTTGAATGTTTGTCGCTTGCTGAATATACATGAAGTATATAAAAACATCGTCCACGCCTAATTTATTGTGCTGGCCTACAAATTAGGTATTTGTTGAGAGTGAGCCACAGATCAGAAATTCGTAGTCTGGTCACTATGGAGGTTCTCCGGACATACCGGAACGTACAGTAACTGCGATTTATTTACATTAATTTAATGCGAAAATTATAGGCACTGGCGCGGTAGTTGTAAACCATACTGCAACCGAGACCGGAAAATGTGTGTTACCTTATATGGGAACAACAGGAAAATTAACAAAGTTTCTCCTTCCGTGCTTCAGTTACCAGTATATCACATTAGGTCTATATTTAATTGCTGTGTTTCAAAGTATCAACGAATGCAATTTACCGCGTGTACGGTACGTAACTGTAGGAAATTTGAATGGGACAAGAAATTAAGTGCTTTTGATATAACAGTGAAAGCAGAAATGTAAACAGATACACTTATATGGTGATGTGTAACACTGAGAAGGAAGTAAATAATAAATATTTGAGATTACGTTAAAGTTTTTGAGTAATGCCAGTGGTACAAGGCCATAGTTACAGCAACAAACTGATTTACTTTATTTATTTATCTACAATTGCGATGTAATTTACTGACAGGATAGATCCAGAAACAGAAATCACGAATCTTGCTCCCTTCATTATATTTCTGATGTGTCCGCACATGATGCAAAAATCTCGTGGAATGAAGCTCGTAGACATTCGGTGATTTCTTGCCAATTTTTGCTCTTTAAAATTTGATTTAATGATTTCTATTGTTTTGCCACTAAGGACTGCTGTGGGTCATAAGTTATCAATTTAAGAAGTCTTCGTCTTTGTGACTCCACGTAAATACATTCATCTAAATGATACTTCCGTTGTCCAGATTAATATCTCGTGTTTCTATAGGTAAAGTGGGCAGAAATATCCTACAGATATCTCATGATTCAACTAAAATCGTCTTGACAGATGCGCGGATGCTAGTCCTTTTGTAGCAAAACTGTCAGTATTAATTCACTGTCTTCACGGAAATCAATATTCTTCACAATTTCACGGTGTTTGTCTCATTGGGATTGCAACTCTGATCATTGGTGTTTGTAGGCAAAGCTCCACGATGTGACCCATACGCGAGACAATGATCCGCGTGCGAATCACATTATAGCATACAGTTTTAACATGTTTGCAAGGATTAGTTCAGCAAATTCTGGGATGCACGTAGAGGGTTTTATTCTGGAAATAACTTCTGGGTCATGTTCCAAAATATTATCTTCTTTTCAAGGATACGAAGTGAGATAGCGTCATGGTTTAGGAGGAGAGTAGTTCAAATTCGTGTGTGGCCCCCTAGATTTCTGTTTTCATAAATAACTCTAGGTGAGTACCGGGACGATATGTTTTATATCGTCAGTGATTCTCCATCTGCAATTTTGTTCCATTTCAAATTACTTTGTCGTCGACGAGACTTGAAAAATTAGTCCTTCCACTTTCATCTACTACATCTACATACATACTCCGCAAGCCACCATAGAGAGAACGATGGAGGGTGCGTAGCACCATTGCTAATCATTCTCTTTCCAGTTTAACTCGCAATGGAGCGAAGGGAAAACGATTGTTTACTCGTATTTGCTTTCGTACGAGTCCTAATTTTTCTTACCTTCTATTCACGGTTCTTGTGAGAGACGTACATTGGGGACATTATAAGCATTCTGCAATCAGCCGCGAATGCCGATTCTCTAAACTTTTCCAGTACTGCTTCGTGATAAGAACGTTGTCTCCCTCCAAAGATTCTTATTTTTGATCATTGAGAATTTCTACAATATATGCGTCTTGATCAAACCTACCAGTAACAAATCTAGCAGTACGCCTCTAAATTTCTTCGATTTATTAGTTGTAAAATGTTGGCAACGCAAGTGGCGGTGCAGTTGGTAGGTCATACATTTCATACAATAATCTCGGGCATTTGCAGAAAAAAAGCATCAAAGTAATAATGGATTTGTAACTGCACCATAAAGCTATTCTCGATTGAATATTTCAGCTTATGAGTCTAGTTCTCGTCGTTTGCGCTAAATTTTAATTTTCTGGTTTAAAATGAAGAAATCTGCGGATGAGACTCATAAAATGATGCGTAAGACTAATGGTGAGGCACCTGTTAGTGAAAGAACGTGCATAGCATGGTTTCAACGCGTCAAGAACTGTGATTTCGGCGTCGAAGACCGGCATGGAGGTGGAAGAAACAGAGTTCTCGAGACTACTGAAACAGGCGGAAACAGTCACAGGAGATCATTATCGAAAGCAAACGAAATGTTTGAGCCAAGCATTGAAAAACAAACGGCAACAATCCAGCGATAGACATGAAATGGTGATTTTTCAGCAAAACTGTTCTCGACCCCTTGTCGCAAAATCCATCATAACATTCTCGGAAACGTTGAAGTGGGAAGTCGTACCTCACCAACCGTATGCAGCAGGTATTACTTCCTCTACCACCTGTTTCTATCAATACCACGCGGCCTCGCTGACCAACACTTCCGGTCCTATGAACAAGTGAAAAATTGTGTGGATTCATGGATCTCCCCCAAAGTTCTTCCATCGCGGGACTCGTATGCGGCCCGAAAGATATAGTGCCAGCGATGACCAGTACTTTGAGTCTTAAATATTTTGTAATATTTTCACAATAGAGCCTCGGACGTCGAGAAAAAACTGCAGAAGCAAAGTGGTAGACATAACAATTCGATCTGGTGAGTATCCTGAACACTCGAAGAGTACTGAAAAAAGGATCTCACAAATGTTCTTTACGCGTTCTGCGTTGCAGATGAACTACTCTTTCCCAGAATTTTCCCGATATACGGAAATCGACATTTCGGCTTTCCTACTACTGACTAGGTGCTCGTACCATTTCATATCGCTTTGCAACGTTAAGCCCCGATATTTAATCGACATGACTGTGTCAAGCAGCATACCACTAATACTGTATTCCAACATTACCAGACAGTTTTCCCTAGTTACCTGCAATGACTTACATTTTTCCACATTTAGAATAAGCTGTCATTCATTACACCAAATAGAAGTTCTCAGTCAACCCCTATCCTTTTACAGTCACTCTACGACGACAATTTTCCGTACGCTACGGTATGAGCAAACAGACACAGACTGTTTGTTACTCACCCTCCTAGCTGTCAGATCGTTTATATATGTGGGGTACAAGAACTGTCCTATCACACTTCGCTGGGGCACTCCTGACAATACGACAACGTGACTGAAGAATTTTTCGAGTCACTCCCGTACTTGAGACCTTATTGCGTGTACTCAGACCTTCGACAACAATTTGCACTGGGGCACTGTGTCAAACACTTTCCGAAACACTTTCCGGATATCTAGGAATGTGGAATTGTCCTATTGCCTTTCATCCATGTTTCACAGGCTATTGTGCAAGAAAAGGGCAAGCTGAGTTCCACACGAGCGATGCTTTCTAAATCGTTGATGATTTTTGGACAGAATATTTTCTGTCTCTTAAGTAATTTATTGTATTCGAACTCTGAATATGCTCAAGAATTCTGCAGCGAGCCGACATTAAGGATATTGGTCTGTAATTTTACACTCTTACGCACGGGTGTATTAGTGGCTTGTTTCCAGTCACTTAGGACTTTCCCTTGGGCGTGAGATGGGCCAATGCCGAATTGGGATTTCATCCGGACGTAGCGACCTATTTGTGTTCAATTCTACCAGCTGCTTTTCCACACTAGGTATGCTTGTTACTACTTCCTCCATACGTGAGATAGTCAAAGGATGCTAGACATGTACGATATCCCTGTGTTCATGACTTTTTGAACGTGAAATCAAAAACTTCAGTATATCTTCTTCTGTCGTCTGTTTGCACATCAAACTCTCTCGGTGGTTGCCTGAATAGAAGCCTTCGACTCGCTTAGCGATTTTACATGAAACGAGAAAATTTTCTCGTGTTCTCGGCAGTATCCTTCGCTAATCTATGCTGGTTAAAGTCGTATGCTTAGGTCATCGATCTTTTTATAAATACAGTAATTTCTTCTAACATTTGCCTGACTAAATTTCTAAATTCTTTTTTGAACAGTGCGTGCAACAATCTGTTACCTTAGCCTTCTCCAAATTTTGTGTCCGCCAGCTCAGCTGGGTGGTTACATGCTTGCCTCCGATGCAGCGGGCCGGGTTCGATCCCCGGCCGGATTGAGGATTTTCGCCGCTCATTGACTGTGTGTTGTGTTGTCCTCATCATCATTTCATCCTCATCACCGGCACGTAAGTCGCCCAATGTGGCGTCAGCTGAAATAAAACCTGCACTCGGTGGCCGAACTACCCCGGATGGGGCCTCCGGCTAACAATGCCATGAACTCACTTCATTTTTTCCAAACTTTGTTACTGAACCACGATGGATTTTTTTCTGTCCTTAATGCACTTACTAGGCACATGCTTCTCCATAGTGCGGTTTACAATCAGTTTAAAATTTGCTCATAATTCTTCTACCTTCATCATATTGGAACTAAATGATATCCATTCATTGTCTTAGAGAATGTTAACAACTGCTTATCTGCTCTTTCCGTCACAAAAACTCTGCTAGCCTTCTTGATAGTTTTATTAACTTTAGGAATCATCATTGCTATGATGACATCATTATCAGTTTTAATCAGTTCAGACAACTCCATCGTCTGACTCAATTTCGATTTCGGTAGACATTATATTTTTCTCCATTCCAATTAACATTATTTTCCCAGTTACGTCTAACTTAGCTTTTTAATATACTTCTCATGTCTCGTCAAAATTTTGAGAGCTTTCTACTCTAGGTTTCATCCAGCTCTTGGTACTGAGTATAATTTGAGCGCGACAGCTTTCCCGGAGGTCGATAAATTCTGTGACTTTGTTATTTAAAATTTCTTGTATGCACTGCTAATAAAGAGAACTATGTAATCTTTATCATCTGCGGGGTAAGTATAATATTCGACTGCTGCTGTGGGGCCAAGAAGAGCGGATTTTGCACGGTTTATACTTCAGCAAAGCTATTCTCAGAGTTTGTAATGGACAAGTCCTCGCAGATAAGCACCCAGTTGCGTAAGCTGTTGTCGACCACAGGGAGAAGGATGCCAGTTCCGTATTATTAATCCGCGATGTCACGGGCTGTTATGTCACGAGCAATGACGATTAACTACCAAAAATAGATGACGCACCATCGATGGCACAAATAAAAGAACTTGTTCGTTCTACGCTAACTTATCGCCTGTTACGTAATGCGACTGAGAAAAGAAGCAGGTCGAGTAGCGGTTCCGACAGCATGTTAGATTGTAATTCCTGCCCGCCGCTACTGAGAACGGGAGAAACTGAAATGAACTGCACACATTTAATTATGTTTTATCTGTGGCAAACAGAATAAAAAATAAATAAAACAACGGAAATTCAGTGGAATACGCTGCAGAAATTTTTGAAACCATTCTTGAAGCCTGTATTACATGTTGCTGATTTAAGAGTAAATAGATTGATATCCTGGTGTGTATGAGCAGTGGAAACTTGTATTCTCAGTGACTATTCGTGGGAAATGTTTGTGATACACATGTGGTCTGAAAAGTCTACAAGGGTCATAACGGTAACTGACGCTGACGGTGACCCTACGTTACGGTTTATGTGTGTTTATCACAGTTTTATCATGTTTTCGTATCTTGAAAAGGTGACAGACTTGGCTTAAAATTTTATATGATTTGTTTACTGATTTAAGGAGACAGGTGAATCTGATGACGATCCAATTATTAAATAAAGTAAAAATTTCTGATCAAAGACTATTTTGGATTTCACAAGATCTTCAACATCGTCTCCTTGCTTTCTTCAATATGGTTAAGTCGTGCTTCATCACGATAACTATGAATCACAGAAGAATCGCTGCTGTCCCTCGTAGTTCAGTTTTTTCACAAGAATTCTCGAAAACCATTTGGTTGGCCCTGGGATAAGAAGTAAACAAATCCAAGAAAGAGGCAGGAATCTGTCGCATACACGAGAAAATATTAATTAAAGTCCTTCAGAACAGGCCTCCCAAAACCGAATGGTACGATGATATTACGAGATCATTTGAATCCAATCTAGGTTGGGTTTCTATGACAAATCGTTAATGGCTTCAAAAACGCAAATACGTTCCATTAACACTTCTACTAAGGTTGTGGCGTTCGACAAATTAGTCAACAGTAACAGCAGTTGCTCTAACTATTCTATATACGAAGTCTTTATGGATCTTCACTTAACCGCTAGAAATTTTCATCAGGTATTAAACTATCGCCTGCAATGATAAACAACATTTTTATATGATGGACTGCGTTACCATTTTCGTTGAAGGATTTGCAGATTAAATATATCTGCCTTTGTTTGGGACTTATGTTTTGTGATAGTGCCGGGTTTCCTTCGGTGCATGACCCATTACTTTAACGACCCCTAATGCTTATCACAGAGAACCAAGAAGGTTAAATAAAGAATATATAAATTTTGAAAGTGCTCCATGAAGTAGAATAACTGATTCGGGGAAAATTAAAAATTTATAGTGGACAATTAGATAGACCGATTATGCAATGCTGTTGTTAGCCTCATCTTTGTAAATGGTGCTGGATTTAGTTAGGGCGCAGACTGGGTGCCCTTTGTGTAACGATGGGTCAGTATGATCCACACTAAGTGAAATTGTGTACACATATTGGTAGATTCATTAATTCTACGCCATTAAACAGTTTGTGTTTCAGTCAGATTTTTAGGCTACACATTGTGAAGTTAATTAATGTTAATTATAGTTACAAACTGTGCAAATTTTAGCAGCTGAATGTAGAATTTGCACGAGCAAAGCAAACAGAGTTACGGACACCAACAAAGCAAACAGAGTACACTGCAGTTGTTTTAATTCCCTAAAATATATCTGTTGCGGACTTTTTTCTCCTCTTTACGAGAGGCATAACACGATCTTCCCAGAAACAACCAAATTTTAAATGCGATTTGTGAGGGAAAATCACGCCGTGTAATCTTTACTTGTAAGTATGTCACATGTATATGGCGTTACCACCATCTGCTTTGTGTGGTTGAGTTGAAATACTTATCACTTGCACATCCACGTGTGTAGTACACGTCATGCTAATTTGATATTTGTTGTATGTTGCCTTTATCGTACTGAATTGTAATGGCCAACAGTGTAGAGTTTTATTTTATTTAGAATTTATTCTGACACAATCATTAAAGTATACATCACATGCTGAACAGTGAACCCTACAGTTCCTTACTTCACGCTAGCAACAAACCGTGCCACACTCTCTGTTATTCCTGTGTGGTTTTGTCTAGTGTGTAGTTAACCAGTACCTGAAAAACTCTGTGGCCAGTTCAACTGTCAATTTGTCATGTACGTTCTACCGTCTCTGTTGTCCTTTCACTTTTTAGACCGTGTAGCCTGTGTTCACTACAACAGTACGTGAGGGCCTTCCTGGAATCGTATTCTGAGGTAACCCTCACGGTCTCTCTATCTATCGCTTCAGACGGTTTGAGCTCAACACATTACACAGACGCCAAACTACATCAAGGAAAGTGACTGAGCCATTTGTTCAGTGATCCATAAATAAAATGCTGTATTTTTCTTCCAGTGTTAGCTTTAATTAATTATTTCACATTTTGTTTTCCTCAAAGTGATCAGAATATAATAATAAAAGAATATTAACTCTTATCAGTATTTCTCTAACCATGGGCATTATCGACTGTCTTCATACCAGTATGAAACAAGATGTAGCTATACCTGCACAATAATCCAATGACTGAATACCCTAGTAACTCAACAAGAGTCTATACAAATGCGTCTATAGCAGCTATAAAATTAGATGTCAATTAACCTGTGAAAATACATATACATAAGCAAAAACTAAGAAAATACGTGAAAACACTGACATAGCCGTTTACAATTTGATAACCGAAATTCCCCACATTTCCGCGACCTAGAATCTGCATACAGTCTACTCACAATCATTAGACATAATTCATTTTTCTGCGTGGCAATGTCGACTCAGACGATTTATAAACTTAAATAAACCATACAGAAAGTCGAACAAACAACTTCGTTCTTCATGGTATCTGTCCTTAGACACTTTCACAATCAACACAAATGTCCATTCCATTCGAATTATTAGACAATTTTTTTTCCTTCATTCGATAGCTAGTTTATGTCTACAATAAAAATATAAATTCTCTCTCTGAACGTTATCGTCCACCTGGACATCGAAATACTCATCCTCCTGTCCGGGTCGCATCAGACTGTATTAATGAGCTCATTTTGTCGTACAGCCTCTCTTTAGTATTTCCGTCAGGAGACAGACATCTGCTGCCACATGTGAAATTAATACAATTAATATTTTCGTCTGTTCCAAAACAGGTTTTCTTTTTTGCGTTTTCTGTGTATTGAATTTTAATGGTATATTCATCTAGCATCACATTCACATGATCAGATGTAACACTTTAGTGGAGTGTCCCCTTACACATTTCCCTGTTTCCAATTTCCCCGCCGGCCGGAGTGTCCGAGCGGTTCTAGGCGCAACAGTCTCGAACCTCGCGACCGCTCCGGTCGCAGGTTCGAATCCTGCCTCAGGCATGGATGTGTGTGATGTCCTTAGGTTAGTTAGGTTCAAGTAGTTCTAAGTTCTAGGGGACTGATGGCCACAGCAGTTAAGTCCCACAGTGCTCAGAGCCATTTGAACCATTTGAGCCAATTTCCCCAGTGCCTTCTCACTACTCCTATTTTCCAGTAACTTCGGCATATTTCCCCATGACGTTCAATAATAAATTGCTGCTCCTCTCTGTTTCCTGTAACAGCTTGCTTTACAAAACACTGACATTCATTAAACGATAATGCTGCTAATCTTTCAAAGGTTTATTAATCTTAAATCACTTACTCGATAATCCTAAACACTTCATCAATGAGACGACGAGTTATGAGAATACACAGCTTCCCTAATCCGGATAGGTTACACTACACTGTTGGCCATTACAGTTCAGTACGATAAAGGCAACATACAACAAATATCAAATTAGCATGACGTGTACTACACACGTGGATGTGCAAGTGATAAATATTTCAACTGAACCACACAAAGCAGATGGTGGTAACGCGATCTACATTCGACATACTTACAAGTAAAGATTACACGGCGTGATTTTCCTTCACAAATCACATTTAAAGTTTGGTTGTTTCTGAGAAGATTGTGTTATGCCTCACGTAAAGAGGAGAAACTTATACCTGCATGTGTCGGGGTTCGACAACGGCAGAACTGTATCCTATCGAATCTGCGATTTATAGCTCCGCGATGTCGTTGAATGTGTTGGTTGGGATCCCACGATTGTCTTACGAATATAGAATGGATGCGTTTAGGAGGCTCGTACTCTATTCCTTTGTGCACTTCGTCGTTCCCTGCGACATGGGTACGGATAAAAAATGTGACTGTGTTGCACATTTGTCGATCCCTGATGGGTCCAACATATGAAATGTGACGGGTGATTTTTTTTTTTTTGCTAAGATATTGCTTTAAAACTAGTTGATCCTACAAGATAATCACTCAGTAAACCTTTAGCTCCTGATATCTGCACGAGTAATATCTCAACGTCAGTGTTCATAGGACCTCCTAGTGTATGGTTGAATTTTTAAGATTTGTCTCTCCGAATGCATGGTTGGACTTCTAAGGTATGCCTAATTTAAAGTCTAGGGGTCAACCAACGCATTTGCCGCACTGAGCTTAACAAAATATCACAAAATTTAAATAAATGCAGGCAGTAATTAGCGATAAAAATGTTGTTGACTACTCAGTGTTTTAACTTTAACATAACTGAGTTTATGTAATTCACAGAAAAACTTATTGCATGTTAATAATTGTTTTTATTGAAGTAATGAATGTTTGAGAGAGCGCTTAAACGACACTGCTGCAGTATCCCACGTCCTCAAACATGTAAACTACTCGAAAAATCTGGCAAAATAAATTATAGTTCGTTTAGCACAACTTCAGAGTTCCATGATTGTGCACTAACTAAATTCTGAAAGCAGATCACTTGCAAAAATAGCGACGGTAAAGTTTTAAAGTTCAGACTAGTTCGCCTAACACCAAATATTCATAGACCCTAAGCTATAAATATTCCAGCGTTTTCGCTACCGGCGCATGTGAATATTAAAAGTACGCGATTCAACACAGAAAAATTTTGTGCACTCGAGACGCGACTTACTACTGCTCATAAACACTACCTGTCCAGGCCCTCAGTCCCAGCAACTTCACGAATCCGAACCAAGTGTCGACTGCTGAATGAATGCTACGCAACATGGCTGCTACATACCCAAGCCCTCACTTTGACGTGAGTCAAATGCACACCCTTCTGACTTCCGCAGCTTACTTAATAACTATAAATTAAATATTGTATACATGACTCATACATCAGTTTGTACTTAAATTTCCTCAGTTTTCAAGTGCTGTTCTTGATTTCCTATGAAGCTTTTGTCATTGTAAACGCTGTCTTGTGGCTGATAAATATAAAAAATTAAAACAAAGTGCATTCACAACATCCCTGTCTTTGTTTGGGTCGTAATGCTGCCCACCACTGTCAACGTTTCAGTTATTAATTACGTAAATATAAGTTTTTTACCCGTGAAATGTACATTCAGGCATATAATTTAAAGAAATCAATGTTTATAAAACATTTACTATAATAGTCTGATAGTGCTAAAAGAGACCTATCTGTTGACATTTCATTTGTGAAAATCGCTTATATCGTTATCGAGATATTAATTTTCAAAGATTATTTTTTTACATGCAGCATGTAAGATTAAATAACTTAAAAACGACTGCGGTCTTGTTTTTGTCTTTGTAATTACGTTGATATCTTTCCTGTTATTAGTTGGGTTCATTTTTTATTATATTTACTCTTATTAGATATTTATTCTGGTTACTCAATTCAGCCATGGCAGTTTCCCTCTGTATGTTTCCGGCCGGACGCCCATTTTCCACATGGCCAGAGCATGCATTTACCTGACTGCTCTCCTGCGGTCATCTTGACTCTCATACTAACAGTGTCCGCCAACGCTTGAGGATCAAAGGATGCCATCATCTATCGAGGCTCGTGCTCGGCCGACACGCCCTCTCGGCTGGGAAAGGAAACAGTGGCCCTGCTGCGCCTTGCGGACGGTCGCGTCTGCCTTTTTACAGTTCCAAGTCCTTACAGTACCGTACGCTCTGAATGACCCGAGCGGACATACGTGAAGTTGACTTGGGCTTGCAGAATCTTACACGCACGTCACGTACCTTGCGTTAGGAGATGACATTATCTTCGGCAAGGGAAAAACCCACACAGACAGTATAGCGATGTCTGGAGTACTACAATTTGTCAGCACGACGAACACTGATGCTGTTTGCCTTGGCATGGCAGAAGCGACTCATGCTGACATTGTGGTACGTGTCATTCTGTTCCTGGAGCGGCACATCTCATGCTTCGTCCATATTTGATTTACATTCATCACAATCGGATTTCCATACCTGCCAATAAATGACTAACACTTGTAATAAGTAACTTCAGTGACTGCCAGAACCAACCCATCTTCTTTAACATTCTCTTCTCTGGTAGACCGTCACTGGGAGTTTCTTCTTGGAAAGGAGATGGGGAAAAGCCTCCGCTTGTGGCAGGTACAATGCCACAACCGAAGCATTGTTTGACCTGGGTGCCTTGGGATCTGAACCCAGCATGTTTTTGCATAATGTGCCCTGCGCAATATGGGATCTAGGTCTCCATTCAAAGAAATGGTATAATGTACCATGACGAGCACCTGCGCTAGTAGAGAGCCTTTGTTTTTACAACCTGTGTCATCCGGTAAAAACATATTTAGTAATAACTTTGTTTTTCGCCAATGGGTTACCTTCCTGGAATGCTGTGGAGGTGAAAGTCAGTTACAGATACTTACCACTGTGTTCCTAGAGAAGCGACACAGCTGCATTGTATTCAGGAAATAATTTCTGTTTTTGTAAAGCACTTAACCGATTTTCTGGCCCAGATTTACAGTGGGTGAACACTCAGTAGTGTACAAAGTCTTAAGAGAGTTCCTCATAGGTTCATCTCAACAAAATAGCGGAGAAGGAGACGTCCCGAGGGAGGTCTCGAACCTCCGCCGAGACCAGCCGCACAGTCCATGACTGCAGCGCCTGAGACCGCTCGGCTAATCCCGCGCGGCTGAGAAACTTAACCGAGTAGTGGCAGTGCAACACAGAATTGTGTAACGACTGTAAACTGTGTTGTTAGACGTTTTGTTACTGCTGGGTAGAGAGAGTTACTTATCTACTTAACAACATAGTCATTGGGTAGCTGTATGCCGAGTGTTTTCATTGGCGATTTGTGTGGACTGTTACAGGGGAGAGAGAGTCTGTTTCAATAGAGGACACTTTGTCTGTGGATTCAGTACAGAACACTTCGGCTGCAGATTCTGAAGATTGTACTTGGACTAGGGATTCTGAAGAGCGATGATCCCACAGTTGGCAGCTGATATGTTGCTGATGGTGGCAGATAATGGCGCTCACAACACTTCACACTACAGAATGCAGAATATGGTGAGAAACTGCCACTTATGCGAGCAGTGTATGAGACTTACAAAGTATTTATAAGTGCAGTATTACGATTAAGTAGGTTCTGCGAATCTTAGGCGTTTTCTGAGTGACTGAACACTCCTTCATGACCCAAACAGTAACGTTGTCTGTATATAGTACTTATTTATTTTTCTGCCACAATCAGGTCATCACTTTGCTTCCACCATGGATTTGTTTTTCCATAACTCATTAGTAATATCCCGGTTGTGTAGCGTAGGTCTATACTATCCAGACACTGTCAAGTGATTTAAGTGTTCGATTACAACTATTCCATGTTTATAATGGTCAGTTTTGGGGCCTCTGCGTTTTTCAAGCTCGAACAGATCCTGTGGTTGTTTCTTGTTGATGATTATGTTAGTAGGAAACTTTACAATAGTTAATGTGGACCAGTGTTTCATTTCGTAGTTGATGATCCCGCTGTGTAATATCTTTTGTGAGATGAACATCTGTTTGTATTGTATGCCACGGGTACTCCTGTTCTGTTATGTTTTGTGCCATACTTTTATTAGCGGATTTGAGGGCAGGGGTGGGATTTGCCTATCAGAGACTCCTACTGATATGGATTATTGTGACATCCACAGAGCTACGTTAAAGCTTAGTTGACCACTCATATAAGGACATGATAATTGGCGCACAGGATTTTAGTTTCTTTGGAAATTTGGATCCGCAGCTAGAATTCAAAAGTATATAAATCAGAATCCTGCAGATTGGTTGGCCGTAATTTTCAGTCCTGGTTGAGCACTTCGTGTCACTGATTACGATTCGATGTGATGAAACTAATTTATAACTCTGATAAACAGAAGAGCTTTGGGAAAAATGTAAGTTGATTTGCTAGTGCATCTAACTAGTCTATTCACTTCTCTTGCAGCATTCTTCTGTTTCAATGGGGGTTTCTATTGGTGCATCTTGATGTTAATTGTTAATTGTTTCAGAGGTTTTAGAGATTACTGAATTGTTCTTACATGTGACGTAACGGAATAAGTGCTGTCTTGCAAATTTTAGTTTTTGCTGTTCGTATGCTGTTCAAATAATTTGTAAACTTCCTAGGCAATGTCTAACTTGACATGGGCAAGAGTAGAGAGTTTAGCTAGAATGAGTGTAGTGGAATAGGATACTTGTAAGTTGGAGAGCGCAGATTTAGACGGTGGCATGTTACAGGAAGACAAATTATGGAACTCAGACAGAGAAGGTTGGTGTGTTAAAAACGCGAAGCATTGAGGGAAGGTCAGGGCCCAGTTTGGTAGTTAATGTGAAACAAGGCGAGACCGCCACCGAAACATAAGAACCTGCTACTATTACGCACAAAGAAACCGTGCACTGCCTCATGGGTCGTGAACTGACTTCCACTGAAGCATCTGAATTTAATTTGTCTGCCCTGAAAGTATTTTTAGAGCTTATGGACAATAAGAATGTTGATCAATTACAAAAAAACTACGCAATGGGAATGGTGAAGAAAGCAGGATGAGTGAAAAACAGCTTATGAGAATATATAAGGAAATTTGATGATCAAAGCAAACACATCCATGATATCTCAACAAAGAAAATTGAGGAGCAGGCACAATAATTTAATAAAAAGTAAGAATCGTTTGTAAAAGAGAGCAGAGGGAGTGCAGAAAAAATAAGAGAGTAAAGTGGTAGATTTGTAAAGAAATTTTGAATCAGTTAGTACGTGCCAGGACGAATTTGCAGAACTAGTCAATATCATCAACTATGGAGAAATCAGTGACCAGCGAATGTATTTATTAGAAGAAGGGGAGGCAATACATGGTGAAAGATTCATAAGTAGCAGAGCAGGTTGGAACGTTAACAATAGCGGTTATACGGAATCTAATCGAGCAGTTCGCTAAGGACTAAGAGAAATGCTCCAATTCAAAGAAGATGAGGCAAACATTAAACAAATGAATTGGAAAGCGTCCCTGCAGTTTCAATGAGATGAGATGTGTAGTAATTTTTCAGATGATGTGACGATAATGCTAAGGAATTAGAGTCGAGTATGAATGAGGCAGAAATGAGGAAGAATTAAATGATCTGACTGGCAGATTTTACGACATTAGCAGCACAATGTTGTAGCTGCCTGCTAATACAGGTGCATATTACATCAGCATGAAGTTAAGATCCATAGTTATGTTGTGTCAGTCCAAAGCTACTCGCTCTTCCCTGAACAATCAAACAGTCTGTGCCTGAACATCTGGATCGATCAGTTCCAAGATGCATTGCCAATGTCTTGGTCACATGATTTAAAGATCAGTTTTTTTGCCTGAATCTGTGCAAATAAGGACATTCGGGTGTTTATTTCTGGATTATTTTAGTCCAAAGCAAACCAATATCATGTGATATTAGGAATACTTACGATGGGAATGTATACCAACTCCACGTATCTGAAACCTATTCAAAACTGTAAGGACATGGTCCACCGCAATCAATTCTTGGACGTGCCATATGATTCAACAGAGTTTGTACGAATTTTCCCTATGTAATTACCACGTCGATTGCAACGCGAAATTACAACAGCAGGAAGGAGAATGCATAATGTGAGAGCATTTCGGAGTTTGTTACAAGAATTGAATTATTACCTCAGTGCAGAGGCACAGGAACCCACACACATGGTTTAAAATAACTCCCCACCGCAAAGGCAAGACCATGTTAACAACAAACGGAGAGCAAGTCATCATCAGATGTAAATTTTTGTAACCATGGTGTGTATCTTACGTGATTCTTGACCTCCTTGTGGAGAGGACAGACATCGTTTACGGTGAGTTCAGTGAGTCAAATGAGTTAAATTGGTAACTTCATGAAAGTGTTTACCATTCTGATTTAATTTACCTGCGTTTACTGTTATTTTTTGCGTGCACATAAAACAGATGACTAAGTACACTGTACTCACTGAAACACTGTTTAGATTACTTGTTAAACTTATATTTTCCTAATTTTGTAAGATTTCATTTCAAGATGTTCCCTGATGATACTGTCTATGCTCCATTTCTGTACATATTATCTGCTTCTGTAGAACAAACGAGTTTTTAACTACATTTTATGATCTTTACAGCAAGTCTATGTTAATTAGTCTTTTAGAGTTCTGTGTTTGAATAAATGTCTGTTTTATTTGTATTGTCGCGTAAAGTAGGAATGTGTGTGAATGCTGAAGAAGAGAATTAACTGTTCAAATGATAAACGAACGTGACCTGCTAATAAGAATTCAGTTGAGCTATCATTAGGGTGAGAGCTGGTTTTCCCCCTATAAGCCCTGATGCCCCTGAAATAAAGAAAATAACTATTTCAGCATTTATGCTCCCTCCTGGAACGAATGCACGTGATGGCTTTAGGAATCAGTGAGTGATTTATTAATGTATACAAAAATATTCCATGGGCAAAAAAAATCTATTTCCTATTATCCCAATCAAACTTTTCCCTCGTTGTTTGGAAATCTTAACAAAAATTTGCGTTATGGTGTCGCACTATGGTGAGTGTGAGTGCAACTACATCTGTGGAAATTTTTCCCCAGATCTAGGTTTGTTGATGCAGATGAATCCATTACTGGACAGGCACGTCTCATGTGTCATTCATATTTGATTTACGTTAATCACAACTAGAGTTCTTTACCTGTCAGTTAATAAATATATAACGACTGTAATAAGTAACTTCAGGATTAAGCCATCTACTTATATGTTAATTCCTTTCCTTTTCGCCGGCCGAAGTGGCCGTGCGGTTAAAGGCGCTGCAGTCTGGCACCGCGAGACCGCTACGGTCGCAGGTTCGAATCCTGCCTCGGGCATGGATGTTTGTGATGTCCTTAGGTTAGTTAGGTTTAACTAGTTCGAAGTTCTAGGGGACTAATGACCTAAGCAGTTGAGTCCCATAGTGCTCAGAGCCATTTGATGGGAGAGCCTTTCCTTTTCTAGAAGCAGTTTTGCATGTAACATTTTCTGTAGTTTAACTGCATTCATGGTGAGCCAAAGTAGACAGAGAGGGTCAGAGTAGTGACTCATTGTCAGTTTGGCCACCCTGGGGGTTTTATCTCGCCTTTGAGGAGAGAACGAGGGTGATGGGGTGTCTTCTCAGGGCAGGTATAAAGCCACAACTGAAGCATCGTTGGCCTGGGCTCATTGGAGTCACACTCCAGCAGTTTTTCGCATAACGTGCACTGTGCAATATGAGATCCAAGCTTTTATTCAAAGAAGTGGTACAATGTTCCACGACGAGCACTTCGACTAGGGCCATCTGATCAAAACACATTTCACAAGAAGTTGGATTTTCGCCGATGGATCAACTTCCTAGACTGCTGTGGAGGTAAAAATCAATCACACGTACTAATCTCAGTGCTCCCTGAGATGGGACACACCTACATTGTGTTCAGGAATTCTTTTCTGTCTTTGTAAAGCACTGAGCCGATTTTCTGGTGCATATTTACGGGGAGTGAAAGCCCAGTAGTCTAAAAAGTTGTAAGAGAGCACCTCATGGGTTAATCTCAACAAAATAGCAGAGAATGAGTAGTCAGGAGGCTAGTTTCCAAGAAACTGGCACTTTGAGACTAACGTATAGGCGGAAGTGAAAAAATTAAGTGAAGAATATAGTTGCAACAGCGAATTGTTTAAAAATTGTATACCTGCGTGTTAGACGGTTTGTTAACGTTTTAAAATCTTTGCTTGGTGGACAATTAGATATTTTATTAACAACAGGAACAACTGATACGTTGCTGACCGCGACAGATCATGGCGCTTGCAACTCTCTACACTACAGAATGCAGAATATGGCGAAAAATTGCTGTTTAAACAAGCAGGGTATGAGACTTGCCGATCGTTTGTAAGTGCATTATTAGTGTTACGAAGGTTCTAAAAATATTATGTCTTTCCTGAATGAATGAACGCTCATACATGAAGCGAACAGTGGTGTTATCTGCATATTGTAGTTTTTGAATCTTCTGGCACAATCTGGCAGTCACTCTAGCATCCACTGTGGATTTATTTTTCCAAAAGTCATTGGTGCGATCCCAGATTTGTCTCTTGATCTTCTTCAAGATCAAGCACCCATGTTTCGTGTTTAATACAGCCGCTCCTGTCCTGTTTGTTATCCGTTGCTCCACAGTTTTGTTAAAACATATGGCTCATGGGGAACAACCTAACAACCGATGCGGAATATTCTGACATCCACAGGGATTTGTACAAAGCTCAGCTGTCCCATTGCAAGCAGAGATGTACACTTCTGTTCTCATCCAGCCTGCCTGCCCCTGTCTTCGCCGCAACCATTAAAGCAGCTCAACCTGTCGCGACGGGGACAAAATACACTCCTGGAAATGGAAAAAAGAACACATTGACACCGGTGTGTCAGACCCACCATACTTGCTCCGGACACTGCGAGAGGGCTGTACAAGCAATGATCACACGCACGGCACAGCGGACACACCAGGAACCGCGGTGTTGGCCGTCGAATGGCGCTAGCTGCGCAGCATTTGTGCACCGCAGCCGTCAGTGTCAGCCAGTTTGCCGTGGCATACGGAGCTCCATCGCAGTCTTTAACACTGGTAGCATGCCGCGACAGCGTGGACGTGAACCGTATGTGCAGTTGACGGACTTTGAGCGAGGGCGTATAGTGGGCATGCGGGAGGCCGGGTGGACGTACCGCCGAATTGCTCAACACGTGGGGCGTGAGGTCTCCACAGTACATCGATGTTGTCGCCAGTGGTCGGCGGAAGGTGCACGTGCCCGTCGACCTGGGACCGGACCGCAGCGACGCACGGATGCACGCCAAGACCGTAGGATCCTACGCAGTGCCGTAGGGGACCGCACCGCCACTTCCCAGCAAATTAGGGACACTGTTGCTCCTGGGGTATCGGCGAGGACCATTCGCAACCGTCTCCATGAAGCTGGGCTACGGTCCCGCACACCGTTACGCCGTCTTCCGCTCACGCCCCAACATCGTGCAGCCCGCCTCCAGTGGTGTCGCGACAGGCGTGAATGGAGGGACGAATGGAGACGTGTTGTCTTCAACGATGAGAGTCGCTTCTGCCTTGGTGCCAATGATGGTCGTATGCGTGTTTGGCGCCGTGCAGGTGAGCGCCACAATCAGGACTGCATACGACCGAGGCACACAGGGCCAACACCCGGCATCATGGTGTGGGGAGCGATCTCCTACACTGGCCGTCTACCACTGGTGTTCGTCGAGGGGACACTGAATAGTGCACGGTACATCCAAACCGTCATCGAACCCATCGTTCTACCATTCCTAGACCGGCAAGGGAACTTGCTGTTCCAACAGGACAATGCACGTCCGCATGTATCCCGTGCCACCCAACGTGCTCTAGAAGGTGTAAGTCAACTACCCTGGGCAGCAAGATCTCCGGATCTGTCCCCCATTGAGCATGTTTGGGACTGGATGAAGCGTCGTCTCACGCGGTCTGCACGTCCAGCACGAACGCTGGTCCAACTGAGGCGCCAGGTGGAAATGGCATGGCAAGCCGTTCCACAGGACTACATCCAGCATATCTACGATCGTCTCCATGGGAGAATAGCAGCTTGCATTGCTGCGAAATGTGGATATACACTGTACTAGTGCCGACATTGTGCATGCTCTGTTGCCTGTGTCTATGTGCTTGTGGTTCTGTCAGTGTGATCATGTGATGTATCTGACCCCAGGAATGTGTCAATAAAGTTTCCCCTTCCTGGGACAATGAATTCACGGTGTTCTTATTTCAATTTCCAGGAGTGTAGTACACGTGAACTGAAGTACACTGGTTAAATATGGCCAACTTGGATTTCTGCAAACCTAGCGAGCTTAAGGGATCTGTTTAATATGCTGCACATGTCAAACGGTAGCGCTATCAATCCAGCGTGACCAGGCAGGCACGTGTGTGCGTAGGGAGTTTCACTGCAGCTCGTTTACCATTTCGGCGGGGACAACAAAATGGATAGACCAAACTGAGGAGAAAATAAGAATTGAGGAATATACCGATAAGCCCAAAAAATTATGACCACTCCCCCGCGGGACCTTGGGTGCCGCCTAGTAGAGTTACGGGCACTTAACGCGGTGAAGAAATTATATAAGCAGAGCAGACCTGGATGGGGGATCACCCTAGCGAAGATATAGGCTGCAAATGATGAAATTCATTGAGATCAGAGACTCTGGCAAAGGGCACATCATTATTGCGCAGAGCCTGTGAACGTGTATCTCGAAAATATCGAAGCTGGTTGGTTGTTCAAGTGCTACTGTCCTGAGCAGCTACGGAAAGAGGTAGGACAGTGAAACTACCGCTAGGCGCAAAATGGTTGGACGTCCACGACTTTTCACAGGACGTGGAGTTCGGAGGCTTGTCAGCTCTGTAAAATAGGATAGATGGTGATCCGTGGCATCTCTGCCGAAAGATCACAATGGTGGTGCACGCACAAGTGTTTCGGAGCACACCGTTAATCGCACATTGTTTAACAGTGAGCTCCGCAGCAGACCAACCCTACGTGTTCACATATTGATCGGCCGGCCGGTGGTACCGAGTGGTTCTAGGCGCTTCAGTCGGGAACCGCGCGACCGCTACGGTCGCAGGTTCGAATCCTGCCTCGGGCATGAATGTGTGTGATGTCCTTAGGTTAGTTAGATTTAAGTAGTTCTAAGTTCTAGGGGACTGATAACCTCAGATGTTAAGTCCCATAGTGCTCAGAGCCATTTGAACCATTTGAACATATTGATCCGACGACATCGTCAATTACGATTGCAGTAGGTTCGAGGCCATCAGGATTCCACTCTCGGTCAATGGAAACGTGTCGGTTTTTTAGGTGAATGACACTTTTGCTAGACTAGGTCGATGGTCGTCTCCACAAATGCCGACATCGAGGTGAACAGCGACTCGAAGCGTGCTGCGCGCCAGGGACACATGCTGGTGGAAGGGGGTAGTAGTTGAAGACACGCTCACAGCTGCGAACCACTTGCATCCCTTCATGCTTTATATCTTCCCCGTAGGCGATGTCATCGTTCAACAGTATGCAGTATGACTGTCCGTGTCTCGGAGCCAGAACGATGCTGCAGTGATTTGAGGAGCGTTA
Source organism: Schistocerca americana (assembly GCF_021461395.2). Lineage (NCBI taxonomy): Eukaryota > Metazoa > Arthropoda > Insecta > Orthoptera > Acrididae > Schistocerca > Schistocerca americana. The sequence goes on along the minus strand of NC_060130.1, from coordinate 380,519,269 downwards.
TTGTGAACTGACGTTGTTGTCTCTGTGACCAAATCTATCTTATGTAAATCATATGGAGCCCATCTGGATCGCTACGGGCGCCATCACCGCGTGCGCAGTTTAACAGCCCATTATGTACACGAATTACATGACCTGTGCGTAAACATCTAAAGTCACATACCTCCACAAACCTACCAACAAACTTTCGGATATCTGATACGCACAGTCAATGATGTATTTCGTTCGAAAGACGGACTAACAAGCTGTTAAGAAAGTGGTCATAATGTTTTGCTGCCGCGCAGGGTAGCCGTGCGGTCTGAGGCGCCTCGCCATGGTTCGCGCGGCTCCCCTCGTCGAAGGTTCGAGTCTTCCCTCGGGCATGGGTGTGTGTTGTCCTTAGTGTAAGTTAGTTTCACTTACATTAAGTAGAGTGTAAGCCTAGGGACCTATGACTTCAGCAGTTTCGTCCCACACGAACTTACCACAAATTTCCAATTTTTGGTTCATGAGTGTACATACCACTCACAAAACAGAGCCCAAGTCCAGCACGGGAAGTGTTTCGAGTGTTTACGAGGCAGCTTCAAATAATTCGGTAGGTGTCTCTCAATACTAATTGTGTAAAGAGTTATTAATCCTTCATCCGGGAACAGTGAATATGTTACGACGTTTGCTGATTTGACCAGAAGTTTCCTCACTCCATAAATATTTTGAAAGGGGACAAAGATTTAGTGATTGACAGGCGTGTGGAAATATTTGAAAGGACTTGAGGCCATTTAGCAGTATGTAGGCTTTCTAAATTTAGGGAAAATATTGATTGCAGTAAGAAAAACATGTGTATATGAACAACCACATTTTGGTGGTATGCAACGTACTGCGAAGAAAGCTTAGTATGAAAGAAATAGTTTTTCTTCCAGATTTATGCTCTTTAGATTAACATAAAATGAAAAACAAACTTCGTGTTTGCTAAAATGCATTTGGGGAACCAGCAATACACATCCTGCAAAAAGTAATTGAAATTGGTATACCGGTAACTGGGGTCATATTTGGCTGGAACACACTAACATTACAGAGAGTAGACGTCCAAAACTTTACTTCAGCTGGCGTTGCAATCTTTATAGAAATCTCCGGTGCTTAGATGCGAAGGATCTCGACTTCACATGGTTCAGATGGCTCAGAGCACTATGGGACTTAACATCTGGGTTCATCAGTGCCCTAGAACTTAGACCTACTTAAACCTAACTAACCTAAGGACATCAAACACATCCATGCCCGAGGCAGGATTCGAACCTGCGACCGTAGCGATCGCGGGGTTCCAGACTGAAGCGCCTAGAACCGCATGGCCACAGCGGCCGGCAATCTCGACTTCCAGAGGTGGTTATGCTTACTACAGATAACATATATTAGAGGTGACCTGAACACGGTTCGAATTGAGAACAGCCAGTAGTATTCGAAAGTGGGTGAAGTTTCAGAGAAAACCGTTCATATCGAAATAAATAAATAAGCCCGAAATACACTGAAAAGGAAACAAGGGAAAAATAAAATCCACCATTTTCTGGCCTACAATGATGCAATATGAATGGGTGGTGTATTGAACCTAATCTTCTGATACTCGGCTAAAAAAAGGACTTTCGTCAACGTCCTAGCCCTACTCATAACACTACACGAAACCGTGAACTGCTATATAGCGTAGCACAACGGGAAGCTTCCTTTAGCCTGCTTGGATGGGTATAGCTTGGTATGGGTGTGAGTAAGGCAGCCTGGCCGTTTTACTAATAATGTGCTGCGTTTTACTGCCTGGCTAACAGGCAAGCACAGCATAGGCAAGTTAAAAGTGGAACGTGTGCTTTTCTGGTAACTATTGCTACGCCGAATGACAACATTGGATCTGGAAGCAGGTGTTGATTATTCAGACGAGTCTCGGATCTGTAAGCTCGGTATCCGTGTGTGGAAACGGCGAGGAGAACTAACGTTGGCAAACTGGATTCGTAATCTTCATATAGGCTCAGCAGTTATCGTTATAGTATGGGGTACCATTCAGTACACAACACGATCACTCCCGGTTCCATAATTTGGACAAAAGCCGTTACATTTCTGACGTGTTAAGAACGGTGACTGTGACGTTACCTTTCAAGAATAGAGCGTAACACCGCATGTTTCCCGATCTCTTGCTCCACCTCGATACAAAGTGTGTTCTACCGTTGCCCAAGCCAGCAATATCTCCTGATCACTCACCCACTGAAAACATTTATTTGTTCCTGAGTTGCCAATAAACTGACATGTCTCCGCGCATTGGATTAGAGCGTATAGCAACATACTGAGAAACGAGATCGCTGACTCTCTTGATAAGGAAGCAGTGACCTCATATGTAGAGGGTTAAAACACACAATCCAGAGGAGAATCCTTTATCGATTGATAGGAAGAGGTTTCGGAATGAGTGGGAAAAAGAATGGTAAGATTCTCAAACAAATAAAGGAAAGATGCCATGGCATAGCTGAAGTTCAACCGCTATCGCTTCGCATACCAACTACATCGCATAAGCGTATCACCATCTCCACATTGTGACGAAGTGGGGGACACAAGGTGCATATTTCTTGGCTGCGTCAACCCCTAAGTCAGCATGTCAAAGTTGTTAAGGAATCGTGTGAGTAAGTAACAGCAGTTACCAACCTCTGTGCCCACGTTATTAGAGACCACAGATTTTACATTAGGTAAGGAACTTCACTTGTTGCTGAGGGAAGCGAAATAATAGATATGAATTAATTCAGGTAAACTAAACAATCTTACATAATGTCAGTACATTGTTTCAAGTTGTGTGTGTGTGTGTGCGAAATCCTATGGGACTTAACTGCTTAGGTCATCAGTCCCTAAGCTTACACACTACTTAACCTAAATTATCCTAAGAACAAACACACACACCTATACCCGAGGGAGGAGTCGAACCTCCGCCAGGACCAGCCGTACAGTCCATGACCGCTCGGCTAATCCCGCGCGGCGTTTCAAGTTGTTTCTGTCTTTGCTTTATATCATCATCATTGGTGTTTGTATAACATTTTTGATTTTCTGTTCATTCCATTTGTATGCAATTCTATATATTTATATAGATGGCAGTATAGGGTATCCTCAACGGCCAATGAGTAATAAAAAGCTATATTTCTTGTTTGTGCATTACATTAATCGAAGATGAAGTATTTTTGTGGGTATGGAACTCAATTGGTAAAATCATTTTCTCCCATACACCTGTAACATCTGTTTAGGTGTAAGACGACAATGTGTGACGGTCATTTTTACATATTTTGTACGATTTGATGTACCTCTATTATCTATCTTACTTCAGTTACCTACCTTATTTCAAGCCCTACATATGCCTAGGCAGACGTTGCAGACCCTGCCAGTTAAAACGATTCTACTTTCAGGGCTATGGCGAGGTGTCGTGATCATAAGTTTGAGTGGAGTAAGCATTGCTTGGCTTGCAGTGGAGTGGCGAGGACGCGGGAGTAAACAAGGGGCGCGGAGCGGCGGCTGATTGCGCGTTTCCTGCTTAGCGCCCTCTCGCTCTTACGGCGCGCATTATTGCGTCTTCCGACACCCGTCGCTGCTGGTCGCCCTCTATCTGCCCGTCCTCCGGTGTCCCTGGATACTGGGTCACTGGCTCGCCTCAGCAGCGCGCCGACGGGGCCTTGCACGTTGACAAATGGCCGCATTTCATCTCCTTCAAACCAATCTTCTTGGAGAATACAAGAAATATTCTGTACCAGCCCAAAAACAATCTTCCATTTGCTTTCCACATAAGTTAATTTAAGGTTTCCGACCTTCGGCGCGTCAGGTAACTGTTGCAATCTGACAGTCAACGATATGGGGAAAGACACAGACCAAAGAAACGACATCCGGTAACTGTGGTAATATACACTGCTCGAGTAATAGCGGACAACCGACTAACTTACACTGAGGTGACAAAAGTCATCAGCTACACCCTAATATCTCGACTTGCCATGGACCCAACAAGTCGCTGGAAGTCCCCTGCAGAAGTACTGAACCATGCTGTCTCTATAATTGCGAAAGAGTTGCCAGAAGAGGATATTGTGCACGAACGCAACCCTCGACTCTGTCCCACAAAGGTTCCGTGGGTTTCATGTCGGGCGATCTGGTTAGCAACATCATTCGCTCAAATTGTCCACAATGTTCTTCAAACCAATCGTGAACAGTTGTGGCCCGGTGACATGTTTGCGAACATGAAATCCACAAATGGCCCCAGATTGTCTCCAAAAAACAAAACATAGCCATTTATAATCAATGATCAGTTCAGTTGGACGAGAGAACTCTGTCCATTCCATGTAAACACAGCTCACACCATTATGGAGCCACCACAAACATTCACAGTGCCTTGTTCACAACTTGTATCTATAGCTTCGAGGGGTCTGCGCCAAACTCGAACCCTACCATCAGTTCTTACCAACTGAAATCGGGACTCATCTGACGAGGATCCTGTTTTCGTCTAGGGTCCAACCGATATGGTCACGAGCCCATGACAAAGAGTAAGCCGCCTGGTGGAGTTTTGCACACAGCATAATTCAATCATCCCTGACACTTGGTTTAAGAATCATAAAAGAAAGCTGTGTACGTGGTAGAGACCTGGAGACACAGGAATGTTTCAAATGATTATATAATGGTTAGACAGACATTGAGGAAGCAGATTTTAAATTGTAACTCACATCCACGGGCAGATGAGGGCTCCGACGACAATTTATTGGCTATGAAATGTACATTAAAATTGAAGAAAATTAAAAAAGATAGGAAATTTAGGAAATGAGACCTGGATAAGTTGAAAGAACCAGAGGTTGATGGGAGTTTCAGAGGGAGCATCAGGCAAAGGGCAATGGTTTGCTAGAACAGGCGAAAGGAATTCAATAGAAGACGAATGGGTAGCCTTAAGAGATGAAATAGTGAAGAGTGAATGCATCATAGGATCAAATGGGCAAAAAAAAAAAAAAAAAAAAAAAGAAAAAGCAAGGCCTAGTAGGAATACTAGGATGACACAAGAGATATTAAACTTAATTGATGAAAGGAGAAAATTCGAAAAATGCAGCAAATGAAGCAGGCGAAATGGAACAGAAACATCTAAAAAATGAGACTGTCAGGAAGGGCAAAATTACTAAGCAGGAACAGCTAGAGAACACACGTAAGGATTTAGAAGCATATTTCACTAGGTGAAAGCGGCCTTCGGAGGAAAGAGCAACAGCTGTATGAATATCAAGAGCGCAGATAGTAAACCAGCCCTAAGCATAGGCGGGAAATCTGAAACGTGGGACGAGTATATAGAGGGTCTATGCAAGGGAGATAAAAGCCATATTATAGAAAGGGATGCGGGCGTAGTTGAACATGAGATCTGATATATGGTACTGCAGGAAGAATTAGGTAAAGCTCGAAAAATTAAGTCGAAACAACATCCCGAGAACAGACGACATTCCGTCAGATCTACTGATTGTCTTGGGAGAGCCAGCCATGAAGAAACTCGTCCATCTGGCGTGCGAGATGTATGAGACATACGAAATACCCTCAGACTTCTAGAAGAATGTGGTAATTCCAATTCCAAAGTAAGCAGGGGCTGAAAGGTGTGAAAATTACCGAACTATCAGTTTAATAAGCCATGGTTGCAAAATACTAACACGATTTCTTTATAGAAGAATGGAAAAACTGGTAGAAGTAGGCCTTGAGGAAGATCAGTTTGGATTCAGAAGAAATGTAGGAACACGCGAGGTAATACCGACTAGACGACTTATCTTATAACATAGTTTAAGGAAAGGAAAACCTACATTTATAGCATTTCTGGACGCAGAGAAAGCTTTTGACAATGTTGGCTCGAATACTCTCTTTGACATTATGAAGGTAGCAGGGGTAAAACACAGGTAGCGAAAGGCTGTTTACAACTTGTACGGAAATCAGACGTCAGTAATAAGAGTCGAGAAGTATGAAAGAGAAGCAGTGGTTAAAAAGGGAGTGAAACGGGGTTGTATCCCCGATGTTATTCAATCTGTACACTGAACAAACAGTAAAGGGAACCAAAGAAAAATTTGGAGTAGGAATTAAAGTTCAGGGAGAAGAAATAAAAACTTTGACGTTTCCCGATGACATTGTAATTGAGTCAGAGACAGCAAAGGACTTGGAAGAGTAGTTGAACGGAACGGACTGTGTTTTGAAAGTAAAATATAAGATGAACATCAACAAAATCAAAACAAGGATAATGGGATGTAGTCAAATTAAATCGGGTAATGCTAAGGGAATCAGATTAACAAAAGAGTCACTTAAAGAAGTAAATGAGTTATTTGGACAGAAAAATAACTGATTATGGCCATGGTAGAGACGATACAAAATATAGACTTGCAATGACAAGAAAAGCATTTCTGAGTAAAAGAAGCTTGTCAGCATCGAATATAGATTTAAGTGTTAGGAAGACTTTCCAGAAAGTATTTGTATGGTGTGTAGCCATATGTGGAACATGGACGATAAAAAATGTAGACAAGAAGAGTAGAGAAGCTTCTGAAATGTGGTGCTACAGAAGAACGCTGAAGATTAGATGGATCCATACTGTAACTAATGAGCAAGTACTGAATGTTATTGCAGAGACAAGAAATTTGTGGCAAAACGTGACCAAAACAAAAATTTGTGGCAAAACGTGACCAAAACAAGGGGCTGGTAGATAGGATGCTTTTAGCGACATCAAAGGATTGCCAGTTTAGTAATGGAGGGAAGTGTCTGGTTAACAATCGTAGAGGGAGACCAAGAGATGAATACATTAAGCAGATTCAGAAAGATGTAGGTTGCAGTAGCTATTCGTAGATGAAGATGCTCGCACTGGATAGAGTAGTGTGGATAGCTGCATCAATCCTGTCTTCGGAACGAAGACCACAACAATAACAACCACAACAGCAACAGTTTCCGAAATATAATGTCCCATGTGTCTAGTTGCAACTACCGTTCAGCGTTCAGAGTCTTATAATTCCCGTCGTGTGGCCATAATCATTTCGGAAACATTTTTACATGAATCACCTGAGTACAAATAACAGCTCTGCCGACGATCTGCCCTTTTATACCTTGTGTACACGATGGTACCGCTATCTGTTTATGTGCATATCCCTGTCACACAACTTTGGTCGCCTCAGTGTACTGCAACCGCTGCCCTAACATCAAGAGTAAGATTTAGTATCACAAACTCTTGGCCACTAAATGATTGGGTGGATCTGGAGCGGCCATCTTAAAACAGTATGAGCTACATCCCTGCGTTCTGCTACTCAAGTGGACAGTATGTTCGTCACATATTGGACTCTGCTCATCCCATGTCGAGCTTCGTTACTTTACAGGGAACGTGTCGATTCAATATCTGTCGTTAAAACCATCATACCTCGTAACTATAGTGTGTCATATTCGTAGTTCCCTAGTGCCACCGTGTGCCACAACCGAAACGAATAAGAAAACGACTTATATGTTGTAGGTGACTGTAGTTTGTTTCTCTGTAACTAATATACCCCTTGACTATGGTTCTCATTACTTGCGCGAAGAACGGACTCAAATTCCACTCACATCTGCTTCAACATCTCTGGAATGACAGAGTTTCCTGCGTCAGCAGCTTGTGTTCCGTGGTCTTGAAGATCAAACACTGTAGCTGCATTAAGCCCAGCCTCTACCTAGACTCAGAAGAAGAAATAAATGGCCGTGATGCCTGGAGAATGTAGCAGGGGTCTGTCTATTCTGCGCGTCTGAATAGTTCCGTAAGGGGCACCCCACCCTTGCGGTTCCAATTTTGGTGTGATACCGCCCTTTTGAACCCAGTGAAATTATTACAATATTAGATGCTGCGGAAAGATTTACTCAGTCAACATGTTTGAGAATTCGATACAACTATAGTTTTCTCTGTTACTTGGGGCTATACCGAATTTGTTCCTGAACATGACGTGGGTGTTGTGAATCCCTCGTTCGAACATTGTACACCTGAATCATTACTGAAATACAATTCGTGGCTACGTCGAAGAATACAACGTTTATCAGTTCAATACGTCACAAACAAAGGTGTATCGCTTTAACTAGTCTTTGGCAGTAGAACCTCGGTTTCTAGAGAACCCATCTGCGTGAAAGATATGTCTTCGCACAATATTGGGAGGCATCTAATTGTTGATCACGAAGATTTGACCTGTGACAGCCAATCTGAAAACCAGTCGCGAAAATTCAGTTAGTTGACCGCATGTTGTGGAAGAAATCACTTGCTTTGGTTTGGCTCAACATATGCTCTGGACACTCGCTACTACTTCTTCCGCCAATGGGTTTATGGTAAATGCATTTCGTGTGTGTTTCGAGATGAGCGCATTCAAAATGCTGTTTCAGTTGTTTTGGAGTGATGGATATTTGTTTCATGCGTTAGTGTTTCATTTACGTCGGTAGGATTTTACGTAAAGTTCAGGTTATGCTAAATTGAACTGATTTCCATACCGCGTTCTTCATTACATTTACTGAGGGAATTTACTGCCCTTTGTGCTCCATTAGATTTCTCCCGTGCCCATAGAAGTCAGTAACTGGATTTTTTGAATCCATCCATGGAAAGATTGAAAGATTGACGTACTCTATCACTCTATAATTCTCTCTCTCAAAATCACGGTAAGACACGTTGTAGTGCAATGCTAAAGATCTCTTGTGTGACGATTTAGATTTGCTTCGAAGAATACCGCGAGTCACATGTATTGTATTGGTCCTTGAAGGGGCAATCCCTGCTGTTTAATCATTTGTATCAATACAATGCTTCCTCAGCACTTACCTTTGTCTATGTTCCTGACTACATACCTCTCTCTACCTGATCATGTTTATATGAGAGTTGCTTCGCGAAAATGGGTCTCATTTTTCTACACTGTGTTATTTTCAAAGGCAACAACATTTAATTAGGCAACCCTTTTGCTTCTGTCTACCTTAGAATTTTCACAGGACTACTGGTTAAGGCTACGAGTTGCAGTTCTCGGAAGCATACAGTTGGAAAAACAATGTCACCAGAATTCACTCTGTTCAACGCAAAGAGACAAAGATTACCAGATTTTTCGTCCATTGCAGGTTACAGATGACCAGCGTATTTTACATACATGAGCTTAGTATATACGGCATGGTTTAATACAAGACGATAGGTAATTATGTGTTGTATATAGCCAGTGTTAAAACATGAATCTTTCAGAATAACTACAAAAATAGCTCCTTATTGAGCTTGCAGAAGTTCTGTCACATCGAAAGTATTGTTATTTAAATCAGATTGCATTTCCAGGGGACCACGAACAATAATTTTGGGGTAAATTTCAGCGCAAGCTGTGTTTAGAAATTTTCGTGAACTTTGTGCTACAAATTTTCAGGAGGTAGAGTTTCGAGATATGCGTATTCAGACACAGAAAACTTCTATAAACATAGTAGCGTATGAGACAATTAATGTTGTCAAAGTAATCTTTTGGAACACAAAATAATCTTCTTAACACAATTATAACTAACAAATTTTCATTTGTGCGAAAAATGATTTAAAATCGGCAGGAAAATATACTAGCAATCAGCAGCATAAAATCCGTGTTACTTGCAATCATCCCAGCTATTAATTCAGAAAATAGAAATTTTACTTGCACTTTCAAAACCACAACAATGGTAAACATATAAGAAATATCAAAAGTGATATGTAGATGACATGTGATATGAAGGACTCAAGCTGGCCGAAGTGGCCGTGCGGTTAAAGGCGCTGCAGTCTGGAACCGCAAGACCGCTACGGTCGCAGGTTCGAATCCTGCCTCGGGCATGGATGTTTGTGATGTCTTTAGGTTAGTTAGGTTTAACTAGTTCTAAGTTCTAGGGGACTAATGACCTCAGCAGTTGAGTCCCATAGTGCTCAGAGCCATTTTTTTGAAGGACTCAATGGCAGAAACTGCCAACACCCTTCAGCGTAACTTTGCGGTATTGTATATAATATGTTCGTTAAACTGAGGCAGGAACATAAATACTATCAGACAAAGCAATTTACGTTGTAGAAACTTATTCCTAGTAATTCAATTGGAGGTAGCTGCTACCGGAATACGGCGTTTTCAAAATCACAACAAATACTGTTATCAGACGTATTCTTGCTAAATTGAGGTATAGCATTTCCATCAGCTGACCACTTCATATATAATAGCTCAAAAGGAGATATCCACACCGTAGCAAATAAATCCAGTAAAATTTTTAACAGAATCACTGTGATTGTTGAATATGAAACTAGCAATAATCTGAGTATTGTGAAGCTTCAAAATCTGTAGAAAACGAAACATGCATTGAGTTGGATATAAATGACTCAACATTTGAGCATTTGTCATGGTGATCATATAGAAATGCAACGATATAGCAAAAAATAAAGTAACAAAAGTAATCAAAAAATACATTAAAATTTCTTTATACTACAAGCTTTGTCCAACTGCGTCCTCAAATGTTAATTCCAAATAATAATCTAAAAATGCCACTTCCACTCATGTATATATCATATCTCACAAACTTGCAAATTTATCTGGTTTGTCAAACACCAAGAAGGAGTCTGCTTTAGATACACGCTGTAACCATCGTGAGCGTTAGTAACCTTTGAGACTGGACATGGTGAGTCGATGTTAGTCAAGAATGCCTTTAATACAACAAAGACGCTATTATCAACACCTCACTGAGTTTGAACGAGGTCGTGTAATACGGCCACTAGAAGTTGATGTTTCTTCTGCGATACTTCGGAAAGAGTAGGCAAGAAAGTAGCCACTGTACAGGATTGCTATAAGCGATGGTCTCGAGAACGTACGATCGCAAGTTGACCGGCCTCCGGAAGGCCACGTGGCACTATTGAAAGGGAAGACCATTGTGTTCGGTGTATGGCTCTTGCGCATCGTATTGCATCTGCAGCAGCAGTTTGAGCAGCAGCTGGCACCACAGTGACGCAACGAACTGTTACAAAACGCTTACTTCAAGAACAGCTCCGAGCCAAACGCCATGTGGCGCGCTTTCCACAGACCCAAAACCACCGCCATTTGCGATTTCAGTGGTATCAAGAGAGAGCTCATTGGAGGAGAGGGTGGAAATATGTTGTGTTTTCTGACGAAATCTGGCTGTACCTTGGTGCCGTATTGAGCATGTCTTGGTTAGGAGGAGGTCAGCCGAGGGCCTGCAACCAACCTGTTGGTGTGTTACACACACCGGACCTACACTTGCAGCAGGAGCACTTTCGTGGTTATCCCACGCATCCTGAGTGTAAATTTGTTCGTCAGTCTGGTGATTCGACCTGTTGTGCTGTGTTTCATGATGAGCATTCCGGGGGGTGTTTTCCAATAGGATAACCTTCGCCCACATATCGCTGTTGTAACCGAACATGCTATACAGAACGTCGACATGTTGCCTAGGTCTGCTGGATTACCAGCTCTATCTCTAATCAAGCTCATGTGGAACATCATAGAACGACAACTACAGAGTCATTCATAACCACCATTAAACATTCCGGTATAAACCGAACAAGTGCAACAGGCATGGAACTCCATCCCACAAACTGTCATCCACAACTGGCAGCATGCAAATTTGCGTGCTTGCATCAACATTGTGGCAGTTACACCGATCATTAATGTACCAGAAGTTGACATTTGCAATGGACTATCTGTGATCTTCCAGTATTAACCACAAAAATTCGTTTCCTAGACAAATGTATTCCCGAAATTTCATTTTCACATTAATTATTGTTTGGTGATGCGATTCTTTTCCGACCAGCTTATAATGACCCAACTGTCAGAAAATTTTTTATGAATTAAAGAGAGTATGCGGAGGCTGGAAAATATAAATAAATATCAACTTACGTTGTGCTTTGCTGGAAAGATTTACAGTTCATATGATTTCGAGGGAAAGTGTAGAAAATTAATGTACTGAGGGAAATAGAAAAACAGTACTCCATTTCATTTTGGAGATGAAGAACTCATTTGGTTAACAACACTTTTCTTTAAAGGAGTGGAAAAATTACTAAAAGAATCTAGTGCTAGTAGAGTCATTAGTTTTTTAATACCTAACATAGTAAGTTATTTTTGCAAACTAATGGAAGTTATACTGAGAAACAAATAAATGTTATAAAATGCGAATAAATTAGAAACCTGTATATTTTTGAAAAAAGCTACATTACGCTATGGTGTGATGAACAACAATTTTTTCAGAAACATGTGCTAGTAATATGTGATTGATCAACACATATACTTTATATAAAGTTTCTGTAGCTTTAACGAAGTGTGATGCACGTTGTACTGTATTCATAAATTACAAGCCATTAGCAGAACTTCCAAATCAGTATGGTGAACGTGTGCTGTTAGTGATACAAATTATTTGTTAAAACCGTGCCGTGTAACACCAGAAAATACTGTCACGAATCGGCACACACACAATTTTTAAAGCGAGAAATGAGGAAATTGAAAGGCGGAGCTTTTAGTGGTCTGGTAGATTGTGCGACGAGCAGAGGAAATTCGGTGACGAACTGCGGAGGAGTCTGGACGAGATCCGGTCGTGTCCCACGGAGGACTTGGATGCAGGGAGCGAAAGTGCATCCGGACGAGAGGAGGTGGCACTGGTCCACCGCCCGACTCGACGCTGAGGCGCACTGGTATTACATCTCAAATTTTCTTCATGTATATGGTGAGAATTTCGCATCACCGGGACTAGGAATCATTTGAGCGAGTTCTCATACCCTACTTCACGCCCACAGCAGCAGCAGCACCCGTTTTCTGATTGTAGCAGATTGTAGTAGTTTGTTTCCGGGTTCAGTTCCTAATCACCATCAATCATATTAATCACAGTCAGATCGCGTTATTCACTTAAAGGCACAATTAAATTCGATTCATTACCCTTGCTTCTACTTTGTAAACTGCCTATCAAATTCAAATGGCTCTGAGCACTATGCGACTAAACTTCTGTGGTCATCAGTCGCCTAGAACTTAGAACTAATTAAACCTAACTAACCTAAGGACATCACACACATCCATGCCCGAGGCAGGATTCGAACCTGCGACCGTAGCGGTCACGCGGTTCCGGACTCCGCGCCTAGAACCGCTAGACCACCGCGGCCGGCAAACTGCCTATCAGATCACGTTGTTTTACGAATATGAATAGAGAGTAATCAATGTGTTACGTTGAACCATGTCCAATTTAAATCGTGTTTATATGAATAAATCTGTCATAATATTTAATTATGCCATTCAACTTCACGAGATCCCATCACCACATTTCATTATTGTACTTACTTATATAGGTGTTAGTAGGAGAAATCTTATAGTAAGAAATATATTGTGTCGTCTCCATTTGCGTTAAAATCCATTGAGTTTAATTTTTATAGTAGTGTTTTAGAGTTACTGACAGACAGACGTTCATTAGAGGCACCCACATGCCTGCCCACCAGGGAGACACGTTATAAAGTCACTGAGACAAACATAACCCTCAAATATTCAGAAATCTTTCAACGTACTACCAATCCCTCTATCGCAAAAGTGTCAATGTGCACTTTTAAAACCGTGATAGAACCTACTTAAATGGTGACGTCCTTCGACAAGCGAATCCATTTGTGTCAACGAGAATGTATGACATATGACGACAGGGGCGTCCAATAAGAAGCTGAATTGGTATAAAGAAATGTAGTTTGTCACTGTATTGACTTTTTAATTATTTTATTTACCACAGTCAATTATTCCCTTGTAACATCAATTTCGGATAAAATTTCTCATGCGATTTACCTTCGTTATTGAGTCAAAATTTAATTTGTTCTGACAAGACCACAGGATTGAACGTCCTGTACACGATGACATCAGCCTACATTTTGTACTGAGCGTTACCAAGGCAAAGTAATAAGAGTGATTTTCGTGAAGAAACGTGCTAGTAAGAACAGACCTTAAAACGAAACAGATTCCTGTTAATGGGTTTTATTGTATCATACAATTCTTATCGTCAATTCTATTTTCACAGTTAAATAACGTTTGCTACATATACCTCAAGAAGTACACGTAGATCTTGGAAAACGGGCAAATGAGAGATGGCTATTATTCTAATTGTGCTATGATTATAATGCTAGGTTGAAAAACTTTCTTACTTTTATTTTCTTGCATTTACACCTGGCTTGTTAAAATGATATACAGTTAATAAATAAACTGATCAGAATTTAAAAAATGGTTCAAATGACTCTGAGCACTATGGGACTTAACATCTAAGGTCATCAGTCCCCTAGAACTTAGAACTACTTAAACCTAACTAACCTAAGGACATCACACACATCCATGCCCGAGGCAGGATTCGAACCTGCGACCGTAGCGGTGGCGCAGTTCCAGACTGTAGCGCCTAGAACCGCTCGGCCACTCGGCACGGCAATAGAATTTTGTTCGCACCTTTTAATACCATTAGTATCTGTAGTCTTCGCCAGGTAGCAGCACATATAAAGCGGAAATTCCACACAAATAATACTGAAATACTGCAGTGCTGTCACATGCTCCGTTTGAACTCATCGTTCTTACTCGCAAAGTTTTTCAAAATCAAAATTTAGTACAGGTGATGATTAATATGTAACATAGTGGAAGTAATTATCAAAATAAAATAGAAAAATTGGAGGGGCACTCCCATAGGCCTAATTTTTGCAAACAAGTTGAGTGAAGTACAGGAATGTTTAGTATTTATGTACCACACACACTAGAGACCAACAGATAAGAGTTGTTAAGAAATGATAGCATATTTTGCAGTAAAAAATATTACCCAATAAGGTTTACGTTAGAAATAAAATGTATGGTTGACGATACCGTTTAAATTATGAAAACGGTCTTACTATAAAGATACAACTATCCCAAGAAAAGTAATCTGTCCAGAATAGCCTCTTTCACAGCAGTCAAGCTGGGATATGGTTCCCACGCATGGTTCACAACGAAGGGCAATGTTCTCAATTGGAAGCACACACTGATAAGCCACAACATTATGACCACCGCCCACAGCGACATTGGATGCCGCCTGGTGGTGTTGCGGGTACGTGGTGCGGTAACAAAAATATGTAAGCGGAGCAGACACGGACGGGGGATCACCCTAGCGAAGATATGGACTACAAATGGGGAAATCAACTGAGATAAGCGACTTTGATTAAGGACAGATTATTATTACAACGTGGAGTATCTCGGAAACAGCGAAGCTTGTCGAATGTTCACGTGTTAGGAAAGAGGTAGAGGGACAATGAAACTACTAGCAGACGGTAAATGGTTGGACGTCCACGATTCTTCACAGCTCTGTAAAGTGGAACAGATGCTAGTCCGTGGCACGTCTGCCGAAAGAGCACAATGCTGGTGCACGTACAAGTGTTTCGAAGCACACTGTTCATCATATGTTGAACGTGGAGCTACGCAGCATTCCACCCCTATGTGTTCACATGTTTATTCAACGACATCGTCAATTAAGATTGCAGTGGATACGATACCATCGGGATTCTACCCTCGATCAATGGAAACGTGTCGGCTCTTCAGGTGAATGACATTTTTGCTACACTGGGTCGATGTTCGTCTCCACAAACGCCGTCATTGAAGTCAACAACGGCTCGAAACGTGCAGCGCGCCACGGACGCAGGCTGGTCGAAGGACTACTATGGCTTGGGAGACATTCACCTGCCCTTCCAAAGGACCTGTGGTAGTAATTGAAGACACGCTGACAGCTGCGAACCAGCTGTATCCCTTCATGCTTGAAGTCATCTCTGACACGTCATCTTTCGGCAGTATAATTGTCCGTATATTGGAGCCAGAACCATGCTACAGTGATTTGAGGAGCATTTTAGTGAACTCACTTTGATGTCTCGGCCACCAAGTTTGCCTTATTCAAATCATATGGAACTCATCTGGGTCGCTATCGGGCGCCATCGCCGCTTAAGCAGATGAGGGGCCCGTTACGTACGCGAATTATATGACCAGTGCATTGACATGTTATGTATGCCACACACCTCCGCAAACCTACCAACAACCTGTCGGATCCCTGATATGCAGCAACGATGATGTATTTCGTTCCAAAGACGGAAAAACACGCTATTAAGCAGGTGGTCAGAATGTCTTGGCTCATTAGGGTATTTCTTTCGTGAGAAATAACTCTGTGGGGACACATTGGTTTCTTCACATATTGCGTAATTATTAAGATTAATCAGAGTCCGCAGTGGCAGCTGACCGGCTGCTGTTCGCTACTCCAACGCACCAGGGACACTCTCTTAGGTTTCCGATCGAGAGACCTAGCTCGCCAGTCCACGAATTTAATTCTTCATCAAGCTGATATTCATTCACTGCAGCCGTTCGGTGATGAAAGGAACTGTCGTGCGTGAAGACTGAAACAAGATTCACTTTATTTATTAACTATTTGTCGTTCCCATAAGAAATTATAAATGTTAGAATATACGTAAATTTAAGAAGTTATTTTTAAAACAAGTTTCATAACGATAGCTTGAACACAATAGGATCCAGCTCTTATTTGCTCACTTCCCACTATCTACATAAAGCTCTCTAGGTATATGTAGCCAACTTTCATTAACTATGAAAGTAGAAAACCGAAAGGAACTGTGTAAAATATTAAAAACCCATCTACAGGAATCTTTCTTTTCAGGACCTGTGCTTACTAGCGTAGTTCTTCACCAAAACCACTCTTGTTACTTACCGTGGTAACACTCGGTACATTCTGTATACTGATGTCATCGTCCACAGGACATTCAATGCTGTAGGCCTATGAAGAAAAACACTGAAATTCCGGCAACTATAAATAGTAGTAAATGCTACTGTACCGAGTGAGGTGGTGCAATGGTTAGCACACTGGACTAGCATTCGGGAGGACGACTGTTCAAATCCGCGTCCGGCCATCCCGATTTAGGTTTTCCGTGATTTCCCTAAATTGCTTAAGGCAAATGTCAGGATGGTTCCTTTGAAAGGGCACGGCCGACTTCCTTCTCTCTCCTTCCCTAAGCTGAGGTAACCGATTGTCTTGCTGTTTGGTCCACTCCCCCAAATCAACCAACCAACCAAATGGTATTGTAATTCCTTTGGGCATTAACGGTATGCTTTGCTTCGGACGAACCCCAAGGTATTGTTACAGGACTATTATTGATTAAAATATATGTAACCGAGCTGACTGATAAGGTAATCAGCTCCATGAAGCAGTTGTTATAGAAAATTCCGAAAACCTCCTATTCCTATAGAAAACTCCGAAAACCTCCTATTCCTTTTTAAACTGAGTGTATAACATTTAGGACTTCAGTATTCGTTCCCTGACAGTATTCCCCTTCGTACACAAAATTCTGACCCATGAATGGAACTAAGACGATATGATTTCTTTTTATGAGATTTTTGGAGATAGGAAGAACCAGCATAGCGCAATGATAAATGTCGGGGATGTCGAACATAGTTTTATGTAACATATGATTACGATCGATACTGTTAAGCCCGTTAACACGGCCAAAAGCTATGCTGCAACCTCCCTTATAGCGTGGATGTGTGTAACTGATACGTAGACTCAACATTTTATTACCTCACATCCAAATGTAAACGGCATTGATAAAAATAGTCACACTCAACATATTCAGGATCAGCACTTGTCTGGAAATTCACAGCAGCTCACACCTACATTATACTTGAACGAAAACTTCGCCGGTTTCCAGCGGCGGCGAGTTAATCACTTGACGCGGCAGGAAACGCGAGAGCTTTTTGTTCAATGTTACCACCACGAGGTTCTGCATTCTTATCCTATCTTATGCGTGTTGTAATATGCACGTCTGGTCTGATCTTCCTACTCATCCGCATCAGCTTACATTTTTCCACATTTAGGGCTAGCTGCCAGTCATCACACCAACTGGAAATTTTGTCTAAGTCATCTTGTATCTTCCTTCAGTCACTGGGCTTCGACATTTTACCGTACACCATGGCATCGTCAGCATCGTTGTATAGTCTACTGACGGCAGTTTGTGTAAATAACGGTTCTACAGAAGGCAGAGCGTATTCATTTTAAGTGCTCTTGCGTCAGCTATGACCTCAGACTTCAGACAAAGAATAAATGAGTACATAAGAATTGACCGTGAAACCATGATAAATCACAAGTTGCTAAGAGATGAGAAATAACTGAACAGGAACTGGAATAACTATTGATTATTATTCAAGAATAGGATCACAATTACCAGCCAATGAAGCTGCTGATGTCCTCCATGAGACCGCGTGGAACACAATTACCACAAATCATCAAAATTAGAACAAAAGAAACTCCATGTAACATCTAATGCCCGTAGTAATACCAAATATATGGAATAGCAGTTACGACATGCATTCACAAATGACCTGAAGAAAGAGTGGTACTGATCCTGGAGTCTCTCGCTCTGAACAACGGGTTCGATCATGGTCACTTCGAAAGCACGCCAATAAAGATGAAAATGATGCTAACAGAAGATTACACCAAAGGACATAATGAAGCAACGTTCTCAGCATAAATTTCCGTATATTAGAGCGTAGAAATTGCCCTCAAAATGAAACAATGGGCAAAGTCATATAATTTGAGCCAGCAGAGCCATGAAAAATGTAGACAGCATCCACGCGATGTGACTACCTCAGCGGTCGGCGGAAACACACGTATGCCTTTTCTACATGAGCAATTTAACTCAAATATCAACTGCCCTGACATAAGATTGGTCAGTTAAGTACCACCTCAAATGTACAGCGCATGTACGAGTACTTTCGCTCTGCACCCAAGTAGTGTGGCATTCTTAGCAGACGAATGTCTTTGCACCTCGCCAACGTCATATCACTCGCATAAATATAAATGATGCGAAAGACGCTGGTGGATTTCAATCATCAATGTATAATAAATTACAGCGATATTGCAAGAATACCTGTAGTGGATTGATGTTTGGTTCAGGAATTGGCAGTTGACCCATAATATAAACTTGTGCATCTGTATCTACATCTACATTGACACTCCGCAAGACACCTTACGGTGCGTTGCAGAGGGTACTCTGTACCAGTACTAGTCATTTCCTTTCCTGTTCCACTCGCAAATACAGTGACGAAAAAACCACTATCTATATGCCTCCATATGACGCCTAATTTCTCGTATCTTATCTTCGTGGTCCTTATGCGCAATGTATGTTGACAGCAGTAGAATCGTTCGGTATTCAGCATTAAACGCCAGTTTTATAGATTTTCTCAATAGTGTTTCTCGAAAAGAACGTCGCCTTCCCTCCAGGGATTCCCATTGGAGTTCCCGAAGCAGCTCCGCAACACTTACTTGTTGTTCGAAACCACCGGTAACAAACCTAGTAGCCCGCCTCTGAATTGCTTCAATGTCTTCCTTCAATCCTACCTGTAACGTATCTTAAAAACTCGAGCAGTACTCAAGAATAGGTCACACCAGCGTCCTATATGCAGTTTCCTTTACAGGTGAAACACTGTTTCCTAAAATTCTCCCAGTAATCCGAAGTGGATCATTCGCCTCACCTATCACAGTTCTCACATCCTCCATCTTATATCCCTTTTTAACTTTACACCCAGATATTTAAGCATCGTGAGTGTGTCAAGTAGGACACTAGTAATACTGTATCCAAACATTACAGGTCTGGTCTGATCTTCCTACTCATCCGCATCAGCTTACATTTTTCCACATTTAGGGCTAGCTGCCAGTCATCACACCAACTGGAAATTTTGTCTAAGTCATCTTGTATCTTCCTTCAGTCAATCGGCTTCGACATTTTACCGTACACCATGGAATCGTCAGCAAACAACCACAGATTGCTGCCCACGCTGTCCGCCAAATTATTTATGTATATAGAGAACAACAGCGGTCCTATCACACTCATGGCGACCCCCTTGTCTCTGATGAACACTCGCCGTCGAGGACAACATATTCGGCTCTGTTATTTAAGAAGTGTTCGAGCTACTCATCGTTCCATATGCTCGTATCTTCGTTAACAGCCTTCAATGTGGCACCGTGTCAAATGCATATCTGACAGACTTACATCTGTATTATACTGTAACGCCTATATAAGACAACAATTGGCTGGTCCAGTTGTTAGAGCGGTTACTGCTGCTACAATGGCAGGTTATCAAGATTTAAGTGAGTTTGAACGTGGTGTTATAGTCCGGGCACGAGCTATGGGATACAGTATCTCCGAAGTAGCGATGAAATGGGGATTCTACAGTACGACCATTTCACGAGTGTACCATGAATATCAGGAATCAGATAAAACGTCAAATCTCCGACATCGCTACAGCCGCATAAAGACCCTGAAGAAACGGGACCAACGACGACTGGAGAGAATCGTTCAATGTAACAGAAGTGCAACCCTTCAACAAATCGCTGCAGATTTCAATGGTGGGCCATCAACAAGTGTCAGCGTGCGAACCATTCAGCGAAGCGTCACCGATATGGGCTTTTGGAGCTGAAGGCCTATTCGTGTACCCTTGATGACTGCTCGACACAAAGCTGCCTGGGCACGTCAACGCTGACATTGGACTGTTGAAAAAATGGTTCAAATGGCTCTGAGCACTATGGGACTTAACTGCTGTGGTCATCAGTCCCCTAGAACTTAGAACTACTTAAACCTAACTAACTTAAGGACATCACACACATCCATGCCCGAGGCAGGATTGGAACCTGCGACCGTAGCGATCGCGCGGTTCCAGACTTAAGCGCCTAGAACCGCACGGCCAGCGCGCCCGGCGCGTGCTTTAATCTCCTCGTTAACCTTGACAATTAAGAGCATTATCAACCAATTTACATTCACTCACTCGATTATTTACGCCGCTGTAAATGAGGCAGTCAGTTCCTTTACACTGACGTTGCTATGTACCTAATAGAACTTTTGTCGTCTAATCCTGTCAGTAGTTACGGAAACATGGTCTAAGTATGTCAGTCACCGAGGATCCTAAGCCATCCACAGACATTAACAAAGTAACAAAAAACAGTAAACTCGCCGCATGGAATCCAAGCAACCTGTCATTCTACAACTTATCTAGAAGAGAAATGATACTCCAGGGTTCGCGTCAAATGTCGATTCTGATCAGAAGTTTTCATAGATTTATTTGTGACACTGCTGGTCACAAATCTGCTCACTCGCCCTGTAGTATGGAGACTCATATGATTAACATGGGTGCGTCATAAATGCGAAATAAGTAATAAATAGTCACTCTGGTTGCAGAATATTTCTGGAACCTACATACTGATTACTAGGGTTTCCTGAAATTACAAAATACGTAGGCTAGCTCCTTATTGCGCTGTGTATACTGTACAAAACCACATTTTTGAATTTTCAGACTTGTCTAAGATGTCCACAAAATTAAGCAATTACAGGGCTCTTCTACAACTTGATCACCATTCGAACATTTGGGATCCCAACCAAAAGGTTCCGAAAGAATTCAGTGATGTTCTACAATAGCTGTAGCCGATGGTATAAGTCATTACGTACTTGTTCTCAAAATGTTAACGGTGCATACACTACAGATGAAAGCTGAATGTCGAAAGCGTTACACAATAATGTATAACTTAATAAGACATTTGACATACAACGGTGGGACCAAATGTAAAAGTTCTAAAAGCAAATATGCATATCCAAACAAGTAAAGAAGTTGAAAATTTATTTCCAATAGAGAAGCTGTGAACAAGTGATATTCTGCGAATGTAGGGTCTTGTGGCGATATAAACTGATGAAATTATCTCCGGCATCCAGCCGCATCAAGTGATTTAAATTCGACGTGTTTTCGGCCGAGTACTCCTGGGCCATGGCCAAGAGATGATTGTCACATGGCGGCTGCTGCTGCGGTCCTTATACAGCCATGCTGCCCTCTGTGACGTCACTGGTGTTCACTCGAGGCCTACGAGGAAGACAGACCGCGGCGCGTATGTCACGAAGGTAGGCCTGCGCTTGCTCGCTCAACTCAGCACACAAACTACGTTTCTACACCTGTTGACTCGTACCTAGGTGTGTACGTACAAACAAGAATTCCACTGCAGAGTGAAAATCTCATTCTGGAAGAATTGCATTTTCTATTGGAATCCGTTATTACGGTGTCACACTGTTACTAATCCTACAATGATCGGAAGCCCATAGACCTACTTATAATTTGTTACGGCTGTACTGGAGTCCAATAAAATTAAAATCACACCAAAACGATTATCAGTT